>NC_085136.1:108342069-108442069 GCF_035046485.1 Aedes albopictus
CTGTTCTTTTTTGTGCTGTGATTGTTAAGAGTTTAATCTTACCTAGTTTGGGTAGTGGCTACGGTTAAGATAGCTCAGATCAATCTTCAGCACAAAAGAACAGCAACGATCAATCTTTGTAGACTTATGCAAAATGGTACAGCCCAAGTGGCGTTAGTCCAAGAACCTTACTTTCATAAGGGGAATTTCTATTTAGGAAACCTTGTGAATCCGGTGTTTGCTACTTTCAGTAAAAATGAAATGGCAAACTCACGTGTCATGCCTCGAGCATGTGTGCTTGTCAACAACGCAATCGTTGCTACACTCATCTCTGAACTAACTACCAGTGATGTATGTGCTATCACAATAGATGTATCTGTTGGAAACCTCAACAGGAAATACGTTTATTGTTCGGTTTATTTACCGCATGATGAACCATCCCCTACGGATGCTTTCAAGCAAGTCATTGCATACTGCACTTCAAAAGGCCTTCCGCTAATTGTTGGTAGTGATGCTAATGCTCACCATATAATCTGGGGCAGCTCAGACATCAATTTGAGAGGCTCCTGTTTGATGGAATACTTAAGTAGTACAGATCTTGGATTACTTAACAAAGGCAACCGCCCAACCTTCATGGTATCTGGTAGAGAGGAAGTGTTAGACATATCGCTTTGCTCTAGCAGAATTAGTCATGAGCTGACCAATTGGCATGTGTCAGATGAAGAATCTTTATCTGACCATCGTTACATCTTGTTTGAACATGTGAATGTTACTTCGCAAACTTTGCGTTTCAGGAATCCCCAGTCAACCAACTGGGATCTCTTTACCGATTTGGTTGCAGCCAAATTTCATGGATACTCACCATCAATTGACACTCCAAGTGATTTAGATGATGCCGTTGATACTACAACGGCCTTCATCATGGAAGCTTTTGAAGAAGCCTGCCCTCTGCGGTCTGTGAAGACCACAAGAGGAACCCCTTGGTGGAACTCCGATCTGGCGAAGCTCAGGAAACAATGTAGAAAGAGTTGGAACAGACGACGTTCGGCTGGATCGGAGGCTTTCAGGTCGGCTCGCAAGGCCTACCAGAAAGCTCTTCGGTCTGCTGAACGATCCGGCTGGAAAAACCTTTGTACATTTGTTTCCAGTCTGAGTGAAGCCAGTCGATTGAACAAAATCCTTGCCAAATCTAAGGATTTTCAAGTGAACGAACTTCGTTTGCCAAATGGTGTTTTCACTTCCTCTGATGAGGAAGTTTTGGAATGTTTATTCAGTACACACTTCCCCGGATGCGTGGATATTACATCTTCGGATGAACCTGATGTCTTTTCTTGTAGTTATGATTCTTTAGCTTCGGCTCGGAGTATCATAACTTTAGAATCGATTGAATGGGCACTCAATAGCTTTGCTCCTTTCAAATCTCCTGGGGCAGATGGGATTTATCCTATTTTGCTTCAGAAGGGATTTGATCATTTCAAACATGTTTTGAAACAACTACTTGTTTGCAGTTTTGCTACAGGGTATATTCCCAAATCCTGGCGGGATATTACTGTGAAGTTTATTCCGAAAGTGGGTCGCGCGTCGTATGAAGAAGCAAAGAGCTTCAGACCTATCAGTTTGACCTCTTTTCTTCTGAAATGCTTAGAACGCATAATTGATCATCACATCCGTGATGTTCATCTGGCCAATGTGTCTCTTCATGTGAACCAACATGCATACTTATCTGGAAAGTCCACTGTGACTCTTTTACACAAAGTTGTTTACGATATCGAGAAGGCATTCGCTCAAAAGCAATCATGCTTGGGTGTCTTCTTAGATATCGAGGGTGCCTTTGACAACGTGCCTTTCGATGCCATATTGGAAGCCGCACGGGGTCATGGTATATCTCCAATGATTTCCAATTGGATTCACCAAATGCTCAAAAACCGACATCTCTTCTCGACATTTCGTCAAGCGGCGATTAGGAAATTGAGTGTTTGTGGATGCCCCCAAGGGGGAGTCTTATCACCACTTTTATGGAATCTCGTAGCAGATACGCTATTGAGGCAACTCAATAATAGCGGTTTTCCTACTTATGGTTTTGCCGACGACTACCTAACATTGTTAGTCGGTATGTGCATCAGCACCCTTTTCGACCTGATGCAAAACGCTCTTCAGGTAGTTGAGGGTTGGTGTCGCCAATATGGCCTTTCGGTAAATCCGAGTAAAACATCTATTGTTCTTTTCACGGAAAAGCGAAACCGTAATGGTGTTCGAACTTTACGTCTCTTTGATTCTGAAATCAATGTGACTGAACAGGTAAAGTACGTAGGAGTCATTCTTGATTCTAAGCTTTCCTGGACACCTCATGTTGAGTTCAGAATCAAGAAAGCTTGTATGGCCTTCGGGCAATGCCGGCGAACCTTTGGTACAACTTGGGGTTTAAAACCCAAGTATATCAAATGGATCTACACAACTGTTGTTCGGCCAATATTGGCCTATGGATGTCTTGTGTGGTGGCAAAAGGGCGAAGTGAGAACGGTCCAATCAAAGTTAGGCCATCTCCAAAGGATGTGCTTAATGGCGATGTCTGGAGCGTTCTCTTCAACTCCCACGGCAGCGCTCGAAGTTCTCTTTGACGTTGCCCCACTACACATTCATCTCAAACAAGAAGCACTTTCTTGCACTTACCGCCTATGGGTACTCGGTTTACTAGAGGAAACTCCTGTGAACCGCAGTTCAACACACACCTCGTTGTTTCCACTTTTGGTGAATTGGGACAAAGTTGTCCTTGCTCCAAGTGATCTTACAATTGCTTGTAATTTTCGATATAGGACATTTTCCACGAAATTCCCTTCCCGGGAAGAGTGGACATCTGGTTATCTGGAGAGAAGTATTTCAGACGGCATCGTATGTTACACTGATGGCTCCCTTCTCGAAGGTCGAGCAGGTGCTGGTGTTTATTCTCGTGAGCTAAGGCTGTATCAGTCTTATTCACTTGGTAGACACTGCACCGTTTTTCAGGCCGAAATCTTTGCTCTTATGTGCGGAGTGCAATCAGCACTTCAGCAGCACGTAATGGGCAAAATATTTAATATACTTCTGTTCAGATAGCCAGGCTGCTATTAAAGCACTTGCTTCGGCCAATTCCAGGTCGAAGATAGTTATCGCTTGTCGAACTCAAATCGAGGAGCTGAATTCAGCAAACGCTGTTCACCTTGTATGGGTACCTGGCCATTCTTCCATCGCTGGAAATGAATTGGCTGATGAGTTAGCTCGCACTGGAGCATCACATGACTTCATTGGCCCTGAGCCAGCTATTCCGGTATCCAAGTGTTGGGTGAAGCTTCAGATTGACACCTGGGCTGCCACTCAGCACAAACAATACTGGAATAGTTTGGAGTCATGTCGTCAAACAAAATTGTATTGTACTGAGCCATCTCTAGGGGTGGCAAAGTATCTAACAAATCTGTCAAAGCAGAATTGCAGCATGCTGGTCAAAGCATTGACTGGCCACTGCCGACTCATTTATCACATGGCGAATATTCAGCAAGCTGATTCATTTGCATGTGATAGCTGTGAATCCGATTATGGAACTTCGTATCATTTAATATGTAACTGTCCAGTTTTTGCGCAATTGCGTTTCCGAGTACTCGGGAAACACTTATTAAGTGAAACTGACTTCAGAAACCTGAATCTCTAGGACGTTCTGTTGTTCTTGACCCGCTGTGGTAAAGAGCTATAGGCTCTCTTTACGCTTTATGCATTATCACAGTGCCCTTCTCAGGGCGCTGTTCGAACCTATTGTGGCACGCTTATGCGTTATTACAGTGTCCTTTTCAGGACGCTATGTGAACCCATTGTGGTACGCTTTTGCGAGTATGGCGATCCTATTCCCTTACCTGTCCTTTCCCATGTCCTATCCTTTTTCCTTCCCTTCTCCGTCAGGTAAATGATGAATAGGCTCGTGTTCATGGCGATGGCACAAATTTCCCGAATGGAGGAGAACGTGCCTCTAGAGCCGACCTACTGATACCTGATACCCTTTTCATCGCCATTGGTATCGGTTCGCATTCTTCTCTTGTTGATTTTTCGGTGCTTGCCATTTTACGGCTAGCTCGTAGGGCCTGACACCAACCCACTGACCCAGGGAACTGGACTTACCTTCCCGGAAGCTACGGATTCTGCATTGGCATTTCCTCCAACTACAGTGCTAAACAGCTAGGCTCGCAATTATATTGTTTTGTTTACAGTAATAATTCAACGAAATTCTAAATATCAATAAGAAACAATCGTTAATGATCGTGCCGAAAAAAATAAACAAACAGATGCTTCTGAACAATACTGAATTAATAAACAGGACCGTTAAGATCGTTACTGAGCAAGAATCTAGACACATTTCGGAAAACTCACAGAACCGTTGTTTGCTTCGTAATTGAAAGCTTGTTTCTTTATTTATAAACAATGTGCAAAATCCAAGATTTACAATCATTAATTTTAAGATTAAAGCTTCATTGATAGTGGATTTCTGAAACTGCAAGCATCGGTGCACATTTCGTTCATTAGGCGTTGGAGCTCACATTTGGCGGGGCACGTATGTATCTCTTCGTACCACCCAACCGAGCGCGACAATAATCAACAATAGGTAAATATGTTTTCTCTACCCGAAAACCGAAAACCTCCAAACTCGCACGTGAGTTTGTTGCGAGTAAGGAAAACTCCGAAGAAAGAGCGGAAGGAAGCATTATTATTAGAAGAGTAGATGCGAAGGGGGTCAATGGTACAAAATGATCCGCTTGAGGCAGGTGAAGATGAGCCAATAAGACTATAAGTTTTTTAAATGGAGATGTTTTGCTTCAATACCTACATTTTGGAATCTGATTATGTATGTGTCTCATATTGATCTGTCCTTATATTACGTAGACTCGATGGGAGGAGGAGGTCTGAAATTTTGTGTGGATAGTGTACGAGGGGGAAAGGGGGTCGGGATGCACAAAAATCAGTACGTAGTTTATGAACATTCTTCTTCAAACTTGAAAATGTCAGATTTCTGGCTAGATCTGCATTTTTAGCTTATGTCTTATCGATGCTTGCATATTATTTCTCTGTTAATATTACTTTCATGTGTCGATTTCTCAAATTTTTGAAAATGCTGCCGATTTTGAATTTTGAGTTTATTTCTTCAATTTTTGAGCACGAATCAACTTTTAATAGGGTTTTGGTTCCATCTCGACCCTTTTCCTCTACAACTCAATCAATGAGCCTCTGCACGAATTTTCCCTGTCCTGCTCACTCCCACAGAAAATTCGAAAACAGCGCGCACAGTAAAAGTCACATTTGACTTTTACTGTACGAACTGTTTTCAAGTTTTCTGTGGGAGTGAGCAGTACGCCGAATTCGTGCAGAGGCTTATTTAGAATCAATTGACGTGTTTTAGTACGTGGCAGTGAATTAAAATTCAACCATCGCGCAACAATGACGACAATGTCGCAACCTGAATTTGTTGCGACATTCTAGCCAATGCGACATACGTTTGTCCCAACTTGAACAGAATAGGACAAAGATCGTGCATCACGAGTTTAGAGATTTTTAAGCCTTGCATTGTGATTTTTGAGTGGTAACTTCGAGTCGGTAAACACTGCAACGCTGCTAAAGATGTATCATCAAAAAGTTTCGGTTTTGAGTTAGTTGTTAGTAATAATTGATTATTCACGAGTTTGAAAAGTACCCAACAAATTCAGCTTCCGTTTTGTCAGCAACAAACAATTTTGAGATGATGTCATTATCTGTTACCAGTTGGGATAAAGAGTAATCGCCGCGTCTTCTTTGCTGCTTGTTTTGTGCCTCTTTTGTCTGACAATTCTCTTCACTGGTACGTGGTGAGGTACGTGTATAATACAAAAATTCATCACAAATACATGATGGAGACGCACGGTGGTTCATCCTTTCTTCTCCAAAAATAAGTAGATAAACATATGGTACGTGGGCTTTTAAAGATGACTGAGTCTGACCAAAAACTAGTGGGCATTTAAGCTTATGAATTTGTATTTGTTTTAAGCCTACAAAAGAGAAAGGAGTTACTATGTGATCTATAGTTTCTGTACAGCGCCCCATATTGAAATGCATTCTGGAACTCCGTCCCCTACAAACCCCGTTGGTTTTCCACAAGAGCTGTGCAGAGCCAGCATAGAGCATCACTACAACTGATCGCGATCATTTTGGTAGGCTGAGTGGGTGGATGGACAAAACGACGACGTCTGTGCTGGCTGACGACTACGGCGGCGCACACAGGCGTAAATGGGCCAAATTCCTGGCCATAAGTCGAAAAATTTTTTTTAGGGTTTTCCAGAGTCTAATATTTTTTAAAGATAAATGAAGTAATGCTTCATCATGTGGCAATCAATAAAATACTTTGGGATGCATATATATTTTAAGAATAAATGCCGAAATTTGACGATTTTCTCTACTGTTTTTTTCATTTGCATCATAACTCATCGGAAGAACTTCAATTATCAAAATATTGACAATTTGAAAAAAATAACTGAGTATGTAACACAGTTTGGGCTGCAAAACGGTGAGTCGATAAGGAGAGCGTCCAATATTGCTCTGGTCCTCACAAGTTCCTACCTCATGCTTCCACGGGTCAAGCGATGACAAAGACCGCCAGCTAAGAGTTGTGTGCTTAGCTGGTAGCGCAGCCTGGGCACTGTTGTCCTTCTGACATCAGCTAGATTGAGGAGGTACGATCCGAGTGTCTGTTCACCAAGGAGGTGCGGCTCAAACAGCGTCTGTTCTGGCATCCAGCGGCTGAGTAAGAAACGCTGCACCACGCCCAGCTAGATCCAAGGTGGTAGCCCCATCAGCGTGGTCGTCCCAGTGTTGGTTGGGACGTTAAACAGAACTGGCACGATGGCCCTCCGGCGAGACAGGAGTGTTGGCGTAGGCCCAATAAGCCACCCGTAAAAATCCCCATTGCGAATAACATAGGAGAAAATACGACTCGATACAATCGGCAAAGACCCACGCGACGAAATAAGGACTACGATTGGAAACTTGGAACATGGAATTGCAAGTCACTAGGTTTCGCAGGATGTGACAGGATAATCTACGACGAACTACATCCCCGCAACTTCGACATCGTGGCGTTGCAGGAACTTTGTTGGACTGGACAGAAAGTGTGGAAAAGCGGGCATCGAGCGGCTACCTTCTACCAAAGCTGTGGCACCACCAATGAACTGGGAACAGGATTTATAGTGTTGGGCAAGATGCGACAACGTGTGATCGGGTGGCAGCCGATCAACGCAAGGATGTGCATGTTGAGAGTTAAGGGCCGTTTCTTCAACTACAGCATCATCAACGTCCACTGCCCACACGAAGGGAGACCCGATGACGAGAAAGAAGCGTTCTACGCGCAGTTAGAGCAAACATACGATGGTTGCTCGCCGCGTGACGTGAAAATCGTTGTCGGCGACATGAACGCGCAGGTAGGAAGGGAGGAAATGTACAGACCGGTAATCGGGCGAAACAGCCTGCACGCCGTATCGAATGATAACGGCCAGCGATGCGTAAACTTTGCAGCCTCCCGTGGAATGGTAGTCCGAAGCACCTTCTTCCCCCGCAAAGATATCCACAAAGCCACCTGGAGATCACCCGACCATCAAACAGAAAACCAAATCGACCACGTTCTAATCGACGGTAAATTCTTCTCAGATATAACCAACGTCCGCACATACCGCAGTGCGAATATAGATTCGGATCACTACTTAGTCGCTGTATGCATGCGCTCAAAACTTTCGACAGTTATCACCACGCGTCGAAGTCGAACGCCGCGGCTCAACATCGAGCAACTTCGTAACGTAGAAGTGGCTCAAGACTACGCGCAGCAGTTAGCAGTGGCCCTACCAACGGAAGAGCAGCTTGGCGCAGCTACACTTGAAGATGGCTGGAGGGACATCCGATCCGCCATAGGTAGTACCTCGGCTACAGCACTAGGCTTCGCGACTCCGAATCACAGAAACGACTGGTACGACGGCGAATGTGAACAGTTGAAAAACGAGAAGAATGCAGCATGGGCGAGAATGCTGCAACACCGTACGAGAGCGAATGAGGCACGTTACAAACAGGCGCGGAACAGGCAGAACTCAGTCTTCCGGATGAAGAAGCGCCAGCAGGAAGAACGAGATCGCGAAGCGATGGAAGAGCTGTACCGCGCTAAGGACACACGAAAGTTCTACGAGAAGCTGAACCGCTCGCGCAGAGGCTTTGTGCCACAAGCCGACATGTGCCGAGATAATCACGGGAATATTCTCACGAGCGAGCGTGAGGTGGTCGAGAGGTGGCGGCAGCATTACGATGAGCACCTCAATGGCGACGTTGCAAGTACCGAAGGTGGCGTGGTAACAGATCTAGGAGTATGTGCACAGGACGAAAGACTTCCGGCCCCTGACCTTCAAGAGATTGAGGAGGAGGTTGGCCGGTTGAAAAACAACAAAGCCGCTGGAGCAGATCAACTACCAAGCGAGCTTCTAAAATACGGTGGAGAAGCACTGGTGAGAGCACTACACTGGGTCATTACCAAGATTTGGGAGGAGGAAGTATTACCGGAGGAATGGATGGAAGGTATCGTTTGTCCCATCTACAAAAAGGGCGACAAGTTGGATTGCGGGAACTACCGCGCGATCACACTACTGAGCGCTGCCTACAAGATACTCTCTCAAATTTTATGCCGCCGTCTATCACCGATTGCAAGAGAGTTCGTGGGGCAATATCAGGCTGGATTTATGGGTGAACGCGCTACAACGGACCAGATGTTCGCCATCCGCCAGGTGTTGCAGAAATGCCGCGAATACAACGTGCCCACACATCACTTGTTCATCGATTTCAAATCGGCGTATGATACAATCGATCGAGAACAGCTATGGCAGATTATGCACGAATACGGATTCCCGGATAAACTGATACGGTTGATCAAGGCGACGATGGATCGAGTGATGTGCGTAGTTCGAGTATCAGGGACACTCTCGAGTCCCTTCGAATCTCGCAGAGGGTTACGGCAAGGTGATGGTCTTTCGTGCTTGCTGTTCAACATTGCTTTGGAGGGTGTAATACGAAGAGCGGGGATAAACACGAGTGGGACGATTTTCACGAAATCCGTTCAGCTGCTTGGTTTCGCCGATGATGTTGATATTATTGCTCGTAAATTTGAGACGATGGCGGAAACGTACATCCGACTAAAGAGTGAAGCCAGGCGAATCGGATTAGTCATTAATGTGTCGAAGACAAAGTACATGATGGCAAAGGGCTCCAGGGAGGAATCACCGCGCCCGCCACCCCGAATTCATATCGACGGTGATGAAATCGAGGCGGTTGAAGAATTCGTGTACTTGGGCTCACTGGTGACCGACGACTACGACACCAGCAGAGAAATTCAGAGGCGCATTGTGGCAGGAAATCGTGCCTACTTTGGACTCCGCAGAACTCTACGATCGAATAAAGTTCGCCGTAACACGAAGTTAACCATCTACAAAACGTTGATTAGACCGGTCGTCCTCTATGGGCACGAAACATGGACCCTACGTGCAGAGGACCAACGCGCCCTTGGAGTTTTCGAACGGAAGGTGTTGCGTACCATCTACGGCGGAGTGCAGATGGAAGACGGGACTTGGAGAAGGCGAATGAACCACGAGCTGCATCAGCTGCTGGGAGAACCAACCATCGTCCATACCGCGAAAATCGGGAGGCTACGGTGGGCGGGTCACGTCATCAGGATGTCGGATAGCAACCCGACTAAAATGGTTCTCGAGAGTCATCCGACCGGTACAAGAAGACGTGGAGCGCAGCGAGCTAGGTGGGTCGACCCGAGCAGAAGAGAATAACAACAGCATAACAAAATGCGTTATTTTGGCAAAATAACTGCATAATGGAATTAGTTATTTTTATGTTATTAACATAACATATTGAGTTATAATCTTGCCTGTCATAAGCGGCAAAATAACAAGTCACATAACAAAAATTTGTTCCTAAAAAATCAATTTAATAACATGTTTTGTTAGTGGCAATAACAACTTAATAACAGTGAATTTGGGAAATATTTCAATAACAAATTTTGATATTAAAGAGTTATTAAATTAGTTAAAAATTAGGGTAAAAACTAACTTTTTTTACTCATTTTTGGGTAATTATTTTAAGTGTGTTATTCTATTTTTAGAAAATAATAGGCCACATAAAAAAAAATTTCGAATTCATTATAAAACTTACAAACATCGACGGGATTTGAACCTCCAATCCTGCTATCGTTAATTTCCAGTCGCCTTTACCAATGAGGCTATCACAGCACTTGCAGTGATGGACGATAGAAGCTTTACTGGTTCTACGTATTGCCAGTTTCCCTATTCCTCCATTTCATGTTTGCCAGTCGCAGGACAAAAATAGACAGAGATTTGAATGCAAGATCAAACAACGAACCTCTCTCTCTTACCAACAGCGCTATCGCGGTGCGCAGACATGTGCACTGTAACACTAATAACAGTGGTGGCGTTCGCAGGGCCCGTCGTCGGCTGGTTCGGAACAAAGAGAACGACGAAAAAGTTGCTAGTCGACTATTTATGATTGAGCTTCGTCATGGGGTGCATTTTGGCGGCGACAAAGATCCTTTCCAGACGGAGATGATTTTATTTAATTTTTTGTTTTGTTCGCGTTGTGAGAACGGCGATTATACACGTACCTACGTGAGCGAAGGTAAAAGGTAATTATGTCATATGCCGATATGATTACTTCTGCAGATGCTGTTTAGTTTTATCCTGTTTTAGATTATTTTTAGTAATGAAAAAAGATATTTATGACATAATGTCAAACAATATATGATCGAATAATAATAGACCGAAAGAAAAAAAAAGTTATAATAAACAAATGCAATCATCAATTGAGCAGAATTGTCTGTATAGTTGACATTTTTATTGATTAGAATTATTTAGTAGGTACCATATTTGCTATCTCCACTCTCACTAACATTCATTACTTCGTAATACATAGTCTGTTCGATACTTTTTGTTGTTATAATTAGAGGTTAGAATAGCAGTACATATGACATGACATATAATTTCAAATAAGTTTGCTCAATTTTGAGATAAAAAGAACTCATTTGCAGATGTATCACTTTTTGAAGCTAAAATTTAAAATAAAGTTTAAAAAATCTGAAAAAATCATACTGGCTTATAAAAAGGTGCTCTTTCGAATAAAATCAAAAAATCAATATATTATTCTTAATTTAAAAAAACCCAATTGGTGATTGGTACAAATTAAGTACCTTACCAAGAAAAAAAATGTTAAATTTAAATTTATACGTTCAATATATAGTCCGTCCAAAGTCTTACACCGTACATCAAAACGTTTTTAATTACATTTTGTTTTAGATTTTATAGAGACATTTTAAAATCTTCTCCTGTGTGGTAGGGATAGGATTTTTCAAAACACCATCGTTCTTCTTCTTCTTCATGCACCATCAAATCACCAATAGCATATCTGCCCAGCCTAGGCCCAAAGTATTGACTTCAAAGTAATCATTACGAAGCATAAATGTCAATTTCTTGATTTTGCTTTGGCTGACCAAGCCAAGGTTGACCGTAGCATTTTCATAATTCAAATCTCAATTTGTTCATCGAGCACATGTTCTGTTGTGCTGCACGTGGATGTCAAAGCGTTTTCAACAGTGTAATTACGAAGCATGTTTCACGAGAGACCATATTTTTTTCAATACGCTAACTCCAACAACGCCGAAATTAGAATAGAGGAGCTTAGAAGCAAAGGGGTTTAAGTTACAAAAACCCACTTTCGAGTAAATGAGCGTTGAGGTTTTTCACCAGTTTTTCATCCCATTCAAAATGTATGGAGTTTCAATATCAACCCAATTTTCTCTGATTTACTGTAATTTTTCTAATCATCATAAAAATAATCTTTAAAAAGTTCCTGTGAGCTTGAAATCTGAAGATTTTTTGATATGTTCAGCTCAAACTCGACAAAACGGTCACTTACACCTCTTTGCATCTGGGCCCCTCAATAGCATAAGGATATGTTCCAGAAAATTTGGACTTTTGAGAATACCACGTAACCCAATCGTTCTATTCGCATAACCAATCAATAAAAAAAGATGTCTTATTCAAACGAGTTGAAGTTCACTTAAATCGGTTCAAAGTTGAAAAAATATGAGTACTTTTCAGTTTTGAGGGTAGCCGGATACGCTTCCGGCATTCTACGCAATGAAAAACAAGCAAAACTGCAGCCCCTCAACAGCAATTGAATGTTTTTTTTTTAATTTTTCAATTACATAGAATAAAGCTGTTTCCTTATAAACATTTTTTGATCTTTTACCTGCTATCCATCGACCTTTTGCTCTACAAGCAATGAAAAAAATCGAATACTTAATCAAATTTCTCATTTTTTGTAATATAGTTAAAAATTAAAATTATTTCATATTCTGATATAATTATGTTATTTTTGCAACTGATTATTTTGTTCAGTTGCAAAAATAACAAAGTTTTAACAGAGTTTGTTCTGATTTATTTGTAACAAAACTAGTTACAAAAGATTATAATATATTTTCTTATAATTTAGTTTGAAAAAGTTTGAAACAGTCCATGTCATAACAAAATTATAACATAATTTGTTAGTTATATCACATTAAGATATAATTATGATATATTATTGTTATGTTCATCTAGTCGGGTATGACCTCCACTTTAGCATCCTATTCTACATCATATATGACTTCGTGATGGCTGAGAATTCTATATATTTAGACCAACATGTGAGAATGCGAACTTCAGTTTCTCTCTTCCCTAATAGGTGTATTTTCAACTATTCATGTACCTATCTTTCAAATAGGTAGATCCGACTTCATCCTCTGGAACGACAGGGAAAACATGTGAAATACAAAATATTTCTGAAAAATCCCATTCAAAACCATCTACAATTTTGGATTCAGCTGTCTGTATTAGCTTCGTTCAAACAAGTTTATTCCATAAGTTTGACATTTTTATCATTGAAATTCACATGTCAAAGGCGGAATCTGGAACGTCCCTTTGAAAACCTTAAAAACCTTCAATATCGTCTGCTATGTTCTCGTTTAGATGTATGCAGGGTACTGCGCCACTTGGGCAGTGGCTGGTATTTTGGGTACTTTTCAGCTACAACTCAGTCAATTTCAGAAATTTAGCAAAACCTCGCGCCGCAGAGCAGGGACTTTGTTTTGTACACAATACAGCACCTCCATGTCACGTAATATACCATACCTCTTATCAAATGTGATACCGTAAGTGTACCATACTTTGCGCACCTAGGGCCTAACTTTGCGCACTTTTCAAAAAATCGTTAAACAGTTTTTCTGGTGCATTATGCAAACTTGTTTCCCACGGAATACTAGCTAGTGATATGGGGCATGCACTTTGTCTCAGTTTGGATGTAATGATAAATGGAAGAGGAAGACAAATTGATGAGTGAATATGCAGTTGCTTTCCCTCAAATGCTGTAAATAACGTTGTAGAATGACGTAGGTTTTGTTTCAAAATTTGTTTTAGTTTAGATAGCAATACCATAAAGTATTTGTGCACTCTCAATAATACAATAATAACCAAACTTGTTCCACAACAGAATGTAATATTGAGATGTTATTTAAGGGCTGCATACCAATTGCTTGGTCATAACAAAATAAGATTGTCCAACAAAACATGTTATGGAAACGTAATGCCTTGATAATTCAATAATAACAAAACAAGATATAAAAACAGGTTTTGTGATTTCGTAGTTATTAATTTGATATTCCCCTCTGCTCGGGGACCAAGTAGAGGACGATCTGCGTACCCTACGCGGAGTACGGAACTGGAGACAAACAGCCATGGACCGAGTGGAATGGAGGCGGCTACTATGTACAGCAGAGGCCACCCCGGCCTTAGCCTGACCGGTAAGTAAAGGTAAGTATGTAACACAGTTCTCCTGATAAGGGTGTATCATTCAAACAAAAAACTTCACCTGGTTTCATTTATTTTGCTCTCTTACAGAAGAGTTTTCAAAATCATGTTTTTTGTCAATTTTGAACCATTTTCAGCATTTAAAAAGTTTTCAGATTCTGCAGCATTCCGCGATCTGAATAAAATTACAATAAAATATAAGGCGTATCCTTTGTGAATCGCAAGAGAACGGGTACCAGAAAGTACCAGACGAAAAAATAAATCATTTTGAAATTTACACCTTTTTGACTAGTTTTTAGTTACAATTTATGATTAATTTTGATATAACAACTTCGTTTCGATTACTTTTTCAATGAACGGCCACTTATTCTTGGTAGATAGATCATAGCAGAATACAAATCTGGTCTTTCATTTCTTAACAAAATGTGTCAAATGGAATTAATTTAATAAATTTGGGCAGAAATCTCCATACACCGATAAACGCCTAAATGTATGCAATGCAGTAGTAATCTAATGTAGCTAGAACTGTTGTGTTCAAAATTTGTTATAAAAAAAATCAAAAACAACTCAAATAAAGAGCTCACTATTTGTAGCATGTGATCATATGTTGATGCACCGGTAAGAAAATATTTTCAGATAAATATTGTTTTTTATAGCTAAACGCATTGAGTTTTTCACTCAGTAATCCACTAACTTACTTTTAAGTATAAAGTTTTGATAAATGCCATATTTTAATAGAAAATTCAAACTGTTATATTCCACACGGCTTCTATCATCATGTTCAAACTCCTAAAATTTCAATACATGATTAATTTTTGAGTTTTGATGTGTATTCCAGGGCACTATAAAAGTTGCCCTAAACTGAAAATGTGATTCCGAAAATATCTAGAAAAAGGTACAACATTTAAACTGAATTTAAGGGACCGTTAAAAAATAACGGCCCATATTCCCAAAAATTGTGAAGATAGAACATTTGTTCAACAAGTTTCCTAATTATGACACTCCTTACAACTTTGCTGAAGACATAAACACGTTATCTACACTTATAAAAGAATTGAATTTCTGTCACACTTCTAGGAGAATTTCTATGAAACGAGGTGGCTCTTGTTTCCAAACAATATTTTTCATGGAAATATAATTATTTTTCAGTTCTCTGTTGTCAAATAAAAATGTTCGACGCTTCAATCGATTTTTGGGGGTGGAAATAAACGTTGTCCTTGGAGAGGTTATAAGAAATCAGTTCTAGCCTTTAAGTGGATTAAATTTATAATCCAAAATGCTTCCTCAATATCTAAATTCACAATTTTATCGCTAGTACTTACATAATACACCATAAAAACGTGTTAAAACTTTTTGGCCATGAATTGTACCCTGTTACTCCAGTGTGCGGCGGTGCGCGGAGAAAAGTCCCGAAAAAGCTACAAAATAAACAACATCACAAGATAGGAGGTAGGTAGGTATACACATCCATCCATAGAGAGCGGAAAACGGATGATGATGACCGTGCTGCGCACGGTTGGTTCCAAGCCAATTTCGCGAATCTCCAAGCTCAGTCTGATCGCAGAAATCGACGCGAACGGGTGGTGCAGTAAAACCCCTAATAAGTAAGACACCAAAAGTCGGTCGTTCGTTGGTGGTAGAAAGTATCGCGGTTTCGCACTAGTAATTTAGGAAATTTGACAGTATTCCACACGGTTTTTTTGATTGACAAGTGAGGTATAGGCCGTCGTACACGTACCCACCGGTTTGAGGAGGATCTGAAGGAAAAACACACAGCACACAGCACCCTACACACAGAGGATGGCGGTAATTTGGATTTGTCACACGCACAATTTGTTTCTGTTTCTTTCGACGGCTGGTGATTTTAGTTACAGTTAATTAGATATCGAATGATCAAAATGAACGTCAACAATGAAGAATATAGATTACAGATATGATAATACACATATCAGGTTTTCAAGAAAGAAAAGCTTAGATATTGCGCACCACTGGACTACGCACTCTTCATAAGTGCGAAAACGTGAATCATAGTGTATGATAACATCAAATCGAGTTGGTGTCTTCAGCGCATTATTTCTTCGATCTCTGAAGAATATGCGTGCTAAAGACACTTGATTCATTTACTGCAATTGCACACTTTAATTTACGTTTTCGCACTTGAGAAAATTTTCTGTGATAGTCTAGATGTGCACATTATGTGCATGTTAATTAAATTGCATCAGAATTTTAAATTTTGAATTAATGGTTCTCATACCAAAACGGTAGTTAAACAAGAACATATTGAACATTTAATTCTTACAGCTAGGGCACTGTTCTCAAATTTTGAATTTATATTTGAACTTAATATTTTCTTCTTCATGGGGAGTTTTACAGGTAACCCCAATCCAAGGTGCCAGGCGACCCGTGCTGAGGGATGAATGTTTGAGGGGGTTTAAAATATGTGGAGCCCGTAGCGTGGGTAGATCGTCCTATTTTTCTATTTTAGAATATGTGATCTGGTAATTCAAGGAATCATAGTATTTAGTCCTTGCTACTGGTATCTTGGTGGTTTCCAGTTTTCGAATTAAACTAAGGTAACCAACTTTACTTTGTAAGTAGTTAAAAACCTCCCCATCCGAGGCTAAACTTAATGCAAAGGAAATCAAATTGGGTTAGGAATCAATGAATGTACTAACTCTTCAAAGACTGGTAAGTGACTTTTAACTAACTTATAACTGAACACATGTTCCATTGGAATGATATTGCTGCTAATTTTAAAACCCGGGTACTAAACTTCCTAGGCGCTGTCCATAAACTACGTAGACTCGTTTTTGGGCATCTCATAGCCCCCCCCCCTCCCCCCTCGTAGACTTTTGTTCATACAAAATTTCCGAAATTTGTATGGACCGTAGACTTTGGACAGGCCCCTACTGGAGATAATTTAGCAGCAAAACAAGGGTGATGCTAGGTTTCCGATGCATGGCCAATATCAGTGCTCATGTTTTGTTTTCTAAGATAACAAAACAAAAACTTTATCAAAATCGATACTTTATTGCCCTTTAATGGCAATTGAGTAATGCGACATGCACTACACTAAGGATACGGGTAATGTCACGATAGATCTAAAAACTGGTCGCAGTGACATACCTGAACAGAAAAATAAAATGCCTAAAACTTGATCATGTAATTTGTCGAATAAATTTGGTAGAGACAGTTTTGAAGCCAATCAACAAAAAAATGGCCTCAAAAGGTTTCAGAAACTCTTCAGAAAGAAGAGATCAAAGCTGACCAAAATAGCAAACTTTCGCTTATGACTCAAATAAAACAAGATGTTAAAATAAAAGAAAAAAAAAATACAAGTAGGTGCTGTCTTACCAAAACAGCAGCTTTTGTGTCACCATTTAAGAGGTACATGAGTGTATTATCTTTGAGTTTATTGTTGTTAGCTACCTTTTCATTCGAGGCTCATTGTTCTGAAAAGGTTAGTTGGGTATCCTTTCTACTAGTTCAGAGATATCACATGTGAAAACATGTCTTTATTTTAGAGACGATTGGCATTCTCTAGAGTCCCTGAACTACAGTTACTTCAGTGACCTCAACTATTTTCCAAGACCACTATCATGGAAATCAAAGAAATTTCTCTAGAGATATCTGGATAAAAGCATTGGAAAATTTCTGTGGAAATAAGGCGCTGTCCATGAACTACGTAGACTCAATTTTGGCCTCAAATTTTCGAAATTTGTATGGAGCGTAGACTTTGGCCTGACCCCCCGTCCCCCCTATAAGTCTACGTAGTTTATGAACAAGCCCTAATAGAGCAAATCCTATTTGAATTCTATACTGAATTAGCCACCAGCTGCTGGTGGCTAGGCATGCGGAGTGCGTGAGTAAGTCTCGACTTCATACAAATAATTCATTCTCACTTGTAATTATCATTACCTGTTCTGTGGTTTGGTTGGTTAAAGCGCCAGTCTATCGATTACGGAGTCGTGGGTTAGAATCCCACCAGAACGCGATTTTTTACCAAATTTATCTATCAATTTGTCAATTTGCAACATTGTGTGCCTTCTAATTGCAATTTTTTTTTCAGTATACCTTGTTGTCAGTTTTATTTCTCTGTTGTATGTAGGTACGATTTTAACTTGTGTTCACTTTTGTGGGCTTCGTAGCTGTGCGGTTAGTGGCTCCAGCCGTATAGGCGTTTGGTAAGCCTCGGAGTGTGGGTTTGATTCCCGTTTCTGTCGGTGAAAAACGGAAAATTCTCCACTGGACCACTGAATGTTTCGTTTGTTGTCCGTTGTCTTATGTTTATGATCGTTCAGTCTGTGCAACCTCTGGTTGAAGACGGTGTAGTGTCTCTTTGATTATTTTCCTAATTTAAATAAGCATTTATAGGGCTCAGAAGCCATAGTGACTGAACTGGTTACCCAAGTAACACCGAAAACATGTGTTATTACAGTGATATAAGTGTATTAGGAAACATATTATATTAGTATTACGCTTTAATTAAGTAAGCCGCTGACAAACAGCAAAAACAATATCATAGATTTCACCAAGCATGAAATGAGCACATTTTACTAAAATATAACATTATTGGAGCCTCGTTCAAATCAATCACGGAAGCAATAATGTTTGTATTCGATAACAACATTTCATTTGAGTATGCCGAATTTCCATAATTGTAGTACAAATAAATAAAATGCGGGCTTTCTGCATGGACAGTTTTCATGGACCAATTTTTAAGGTTTGAAGTTATTAACCTTAATGTTGAAATTTGTTGAATCAAAATTGTGTCAAGCAATTTTACAGAGGTTCACTCAGTACTGATTTTTCAGAAATTCTTTTGGAAATATTTGGATTGGTACTCAGGTTATCAGCAAAACGTGTTTTAAAGTGATCGATTTGACCCTGGTTTACGGTACTGATGTTTTGTGGCTTCTCAGTGTTGACAAAATCAAAACGTGGTAATTTTATTTCATCCAACGTTTTGGTCCGCTTGGGACCTTCTTCAGGGACTCAATAATTACAGTGTCCACGGCCAGTGTGGTTCGGCAGAACCTGTAACTGTCGCATGTATCGAGTGTTCCTGCACAACCCTAGCCAAATCGGATGCCCTATTTTGGATTTCTGAGAATATTTGCATTCATTTTCTAATAAAAAAAACTTTGCTTCTATGATGCTTCGTTCTTGAGTTATGATTCTTCAAAGTACATAAGTAGTGTCAGGGGAAAACAAAAAAAATCCACCTGAGTTTTCCGGAAAAATAGGCGACCCTGAATTTTTTTCAATTTTTTTTGTTCATATATCTATTAGCCCTGCCAGTGGAGAAAGTTTCATGAAAATCTGAGACCCTCCGGCCCAAACCCGTACGGTAATAAAAAAATGTCCAGGTACAGTGACCCCACAATTTATGAATCGGCAAAAATGACCACAGTTTATGGATCACTCATTTGATCAACATGGTGATCCGTAAATAGTGTACAAAATTAAGGTTATGAAAAGTTATGAAAAGCACCCTCGATATCTAAGAAAAAACCCCAAGGAAGATTGCTTTTGAATGAATGCTCTCTCGATATCGTAAACAACTTTGTGTAAAAGAGGCACAGTGTATTTTCCAGATTGGTAAGCATGTTGATTCACATAAAGAAGTACGTTGGCCAGATGAACACTTCGGATGTGATGATCGACAATGCATTCTGGGCATTTTTTGAAGAATAGATTTTAAATTGATTAGATCTGAAATATAATGTAACAACTTTTGTTCTATACATCGATATCTCCTTAGCTCAAACGTCCATATCCTGTGTTTACTTAGTCTGGCGCCAATTTGAAACAACATTTATAAATAGGCTCCCACGCAAATTTTTCTTATCGAAAATATTCAATTCGAAGCTAATCTGACCTAGATCTTCCACCATAAGCATAGCAAAACAGGCCAATATAAACAGTACACGAGCGCTTCATGTTCATCCCCCTCCTCCCCATTAGCTGCCCCTCCGGCATCAAATTAGAATATTAGAACGATCAACAAATATCGCCTCTCCCCACCTTCTTATTTCGAGTCCGACGTGCAAGTGACTTTTGTCATTTCTCATTAGCGTGATTTCGAGCAGCAGGCTTCTTATGAAAACCAGACACCTGTCGATTGTGATCATTCCACTTCTCAACGAGAGGGTTGTGTTATTTTTTTTTCTGTAGGCGCGCTTGTTTGTTGATCCGTTGAGATGAAAATTGAAAATATTACACCAGCCAGGATCCTATGACATCACAGCAACAGAGGCGCCAAATGATCAACATGTGTTTCCATCCGTATAAAGTGCTTCTCTAACTGTTACCCTTAAAGCATTTTCGAGTTAAAAATACAGATCCCAAGAAGTGATGCCCATTTTTTTACCTCGTACCAGCTATGCTTATAAGCAGAAGTTGAATGATCGATGGGGCAATTAGGGGATCGTTAAGAAATGCTCTTATTGTTAATGTTTAATGAGTTTTAATATTTTAAAATAGACGAATCAATGACGAACGAGTTTGCAAGGTATGAATGAAAAGTGGGCGCGCTCGATAATTAGGTCTGAAACAGGCGGTTTGTTGGTGAATGGTCTTTTGAACTCATAATCGAAACGGTAAACGCGCGGGTATTACGCAATACCATGCTCAGGGGGACGGGTTCAATTCCCAGTCGGGTCAGGATAGTAATTACTGTATGAACATTGAACACAGATAAAAGTAAGGAAGAGTACACGTTGTCTAAACTTCCAGTATTGTGAATTTACATGATATATCTGTGGATCTTATTAGCAGGTTTGCTTATATCCTAATGAGTCTGCTTCGGATGTACTGTCAATTTTGATGATTCAGGAACCTTCTAAGGTTCCAAGAATCACCGCATTCAAGATGCTGTTTAGGTCCTTCTTCAATTCCAGCTCATCTAGGGATCTTAGGAGAGATTTAGGGACGACTCCGGTTGCAGAGAGGACAACCGGAACTATAAGGACGTCCTTCATGTGACACATCTGCTTCAACTCCTCCGCTAGGTCACGGTACTTGGAAATCTTGCCGAAGAACGTTGATTGTACATTATGGTCGATGTCGACGAGAGTTACACGCTTCATCCTTTTGTCATGAACCACAATATCTGGCCGGTTCGCACGAATAAAGATGTCCGTAATACAGCTTTATGCAACTATTTTCCAGAACCCGGTCCATCTGTTATTTGTAGTAGGGTACACATCTGTCAACCAAGTTTAAGCAAGCTGTTGATGCGCAATCTTGACAACTACGTTGTGATGATCGAGTTAGGCTGATCCAGTTAACACTGAACAGCCTGCAACGACATGCTCGATCGTTTCCCCTACCTACTGAATTGCACTTTCTACAGCGGTCCTCCACGTCTTCGTGCAGTATGTACCGTCGATAGTTCTTCGTCGCAATTACCCGGTCCTGGATGGCTACCATGAAACCTTCTGTTTCCGAGAAGAGGTCCTCCCGCACCAGCCACGCGTTCGACGCCGCCTTATCGATGTGCTCGAGCTCCAGTTGATGGGGGTGCGTCCCATGCAACTCCTTCTGCTTCCACACTACGATCATCTCGTCAAAGGTCTTGATGTCGCAATTCATCTGGTAATCCTCCTGCGCCAGATGCAGGGCGCTGTAAGCGTGGTCTTTTTCACATATAGTGCGGTACATTTCATGACAGTTCTGGCTTTCTACGAAATATGACCACAACTGCTGGATCTGAGAGACACATAGTGCCTGGATATTGGTGACGCCTCTTCGTTCTACTGCGCGTGGCAAGGTGGCTCTCTCGATGGATGACTTTGGATGGCGCATGCGGTGCTTAGTGAACACCACTCGTACTCGTACCACCCCAAAGCTGTAGGTCAACAGGGGCAGAGTAAATGTGTTGATCGCTTTCACATTGTTGCTGGCTGTCAGAAAGTTTCTCAGAACACAGTTGACACAATGCAAGAACTTGTCCTGCTGTTCCTTCTTGATAGCTGTGTTGCGAATACCTCTAAGTTGCAGGAAGTCGAGGTATTTGTACGCTTCACCTTCAATCGTATTCCGAATCTCCTCCTGTCCATTGACGCTGAAACAGCTGACGTCTACTACTTAACCCCGGTGAAGATGGACTGACTGGCATTTGTCAATTCCAAACTCCATCCGAATGTTGTTGCTGAACACCGTCACAACCTGCAACAGTTGATGCAGCCTCTGTACTGATCCCGCAAACAGCTTCAGGTCGTCCATAAAGAAGGCGTGGGTTTTTTTTTTCAATAATCTTTTTTAGTATCTCAATCAATTTTTACATTCTTCAACTTAATCTAGGTGTTCTGTGTATTATAACACACTATCATCCTAATTTGGTGAAATAAATTTAAGCTATTATCAATACTAACCAATAACATATTACATTTCATTTGCTGTAGCAGTTAAGATTTTTTGCAGGCTTTATTTTTCACCTGCATGTCAGAAATACATTTTTTCAACTTATCCTAACCCCAACCTAACTTAAACTAATTATACAAAGAACTAATCGTAGCAATAGAAGACTGCAACGATTTTTGACGAAAGTTGGCAATGATTTTAGTTGACATCTGTTCCAATGTTTCAATATTAGAAATTTGATGCAACTCATTAGTGCTATACCAGGGAGGTACCTTCAGAATCATTTTCAAAATTTTATTTTGAATCCTCTGAAGTTGCTTCTTTCTGGTATTGCAACAGCTCGACCATATTGGGACAGCGTACAACATGGCCGGTCTGAAAATTTGTTTATAAATCAAAAATTTGTTTTTGCGACAAAGTTTTGATTTTCTATTAATAAGTGGGTATAAACACTTAATGTATTTATTGCACTTAGTTTGAATACTTTCTATGTGGTTTTTAAAAGTTAAGTTTTTATCTAGTAAGAGCCCTAGATACTTAACTTCTTCCGACCAATTTATTGGAGTTCCCCTCATAGTGACAACATGTCTACTTGAGGGTTTCAAATAAAGAGCTCTTGGCTTATGTGGGAATATGATAAGTTGAGTTTTGGAAGCATTTGGAGAAATCTTCCATTTTTGCAAATAAGAAGAAAAAATATCTAAACTTTTTTGCAATCTACTACAAATGACACGCAAACTTCGCCCCTTGGCTGAGATACCTGTGTCATCTGCAAATAGCGATTTTTGACATCCCTGTGGCAAATCAGGTAAGTCGGAGGTAAAAATATTGTACAAGATTGCTATGCTGCCTTGTGGAACACCAGCTCTTACAGGTAATCTATCTGACTTAGAATGTTGATAGTTTACCTGAAGTGTTCGATCTAATAAATAGTTTTGAATAATTTTAATAATATATAGTGGAAAATTAAAATGTTTCAATTTTACGATCAAGCCTTCGTGCCAAACACTATCGAATGCTTTTTCCATGTCAAGAAGTGCTACGCCAGTAGAGTAACCTTCAGATTTATTGGAACGAATGAAATTCGTTACCCGTAAAAGTTGATGAGTAGTCGAATGTCCATGGCGGAATCCAAACTGCTCATTGGCAAAAATAGAATTTTCATCAATATGAATCATCATTCTATTTAAAATAAGCTTTTCAAAAAGTTTACTGATAGATGACAGTAAGCTAATTGGACGATAACTAGAAGCTTCGGCAGGATTTTTGTCAGGCTTCAAAATTGGAACAACTTTAGCATATTTCCATTTTTCAGGAAAATATGCTAACTGAAAACATTTGTTGTATATATTAACTAAAAATGATAAGCAACTTTCTGGAAGTTTTTTGATGAGAATATAGAAAATTCCGTCATCACCCGGAGCTTTCATATTCTTAAACTTCTTTATAATAGATCTCACTTCGTCCAAATCAGTGCCCAATGAATTGTCGAAAATGTTCTCATGATTGAGAATGTTTTCGAATTCGCGGGCAACCTGATGTTCTATTGGACTAGTGAGACCTATACTGAAATTATGCGCACTTTCAAACTGTTTGGCAAGTTTTTGTGCTTTTTCAGAATTAGTTAATAATATTTTGTTATCCTCTTTCAGCGCAGGAATAGGCTTCTGAGGTTTTTTCAATTTTTTTGTCAATTTCCAAAACGGCTTAGAGCCGAGGTTTAATTGAGAAACTTTATTTGCAAAATTTTTGTTTCTCAATTCGGTGAAACGTTTTTTAATTTCCTTCTGAAGATCCTGCCAGATTACTTTCAAAGCAGGATCTCGAGTTCGTTGGAATTGTCTTCTTCTCACGTTTTTAAGACGGATCAGAAGTTTCAGATCGTCGTCAATAATAACTGAGTCGAATTTGACTTCACACTTTGGTATTGATGCGCTTCTAGCTTCGACTATAGTACTAGTCAAAGTTTCGAGGGCGTTGTCAATATCAAAATGTGTTTCCAATGAAACATTAACATCTAAATGGCTATCGATGTATGTTTTATATGTATCCCAGTCAGCTCTGTGATAATTGAAAGTAGAGCTGATGGGATTAAAAATCGCTTCATGGGAAATTTGAAATGTTACAGGAAGATGGTCAGAATCAAAGTCAGCATGAGTAATCAATTGGCTACAATGCTGACTTGAGTCAGTTAAGACCAAATCAATTGTTGAGGGATTTCTAGCAGAAGAAAAACAAGTGGGGCTATCGGGATACAGAATAGAAAAATATCCTGAAGAGCACTGATCAAATAAAATCCTGCCGTTTGCATTGGACTGAAGATTATTCCACGAACGGTGTTTCGCATTAAAATCACCAATTATGAAAAATTTGGACCTGTTGCGAGTTAATTTTCGCAAATCAGATTTAAGAAAATCTATTTGCTGGCCAGTGCATTGAAAAGGCAAGTAGGCCGCAATGAAAGTATGTTTACCAAAGTTTGTTTCAACAGAAACACCCAAAGTTTCAAAAACTTTGGTTTCGAATGATGAAAAAATTTGGTGCTTGATGCGCCTGTGAATGATGATAGAAACTCCACCACATGCTCCATCTAGGCGATCATTTCTATAAATAAAATAGTTTGGGTTTCGTTTGATTGAAGACCCAGGTTTTAGATAAGTTTCAGTAATAACTGCAATATGCACATTATTAACTGTTAAAAAATGGAATAGCTCATCCTCCTTGCCATTTAGAGAACGAGCATTCCAATTTAAAATGTTTAAAAATTTATTTGGATCCATTACCAAAACGTAATCCAATTACTATTTTATTTGTAAATTTAACTCCAACCTGGACTGCTTCAGCCATAGTTTGAGTTTTGAACATTGCATCAATCATTTGTTGCAATTGTTCAGATAAAAAGTCAAAATCGGAAGCAGACATACCTGAATCACGTGCATTTTCCGAATTTGATGTTTGGTGATAGGAATTATTTGAATTTTGCTTACCCTCAGCCACATGGGCATAGGTAGCTCGATTCGTTTGAACAAAATTAGAAATATTACTCACTCCACTGCTGGAGGGTAGATTATTTGCTCGAAGGTTTGTTTGGTGGTTAACTACCTCCGGCGAATAGGTACGAGCGGTATGAAAATTATTCAACCGATCGTTGATGGAAGAATTTGTGTTGTTAGAAATTCTACCTGCAGAGTTTCGGGTACGACTAGCGTTCCCATTCATCTGCCGGGCACGTGATTCGACAACTTTTTTGCGGATAGGGCAATCCCAAAAGTTTGACTTATGGTTGCCACCGCAATTCGTACATTTAATTTTTCTGGTATCTTCCCTTACCGGACAGTCGTCCTTGGCGTGAGAAGAACCTCCACAAATCATGCATTTAGCGTCCATGTGGCAATGTTTCGTGCCGTGCCCCCAACCTTGGCACTGACGGCACTGAGTTGGGTTCTGGAAATTTCCCCCAGGCTTACGAAAATGTTCCCCTGGTCACTTGGGCAAGAAACATTTTCTTCGCCTTTTCCAAATATTTCAAGTTATTTAGATCACTTTTGTTGAAGTGAACTAAATAAAATTGTTGGGAGATACCCTGCCGAGGATTCTCATTTTTATTACTTGGACTGGAGTGAATCCAAGTAATAAGTTGAGTTCAGTTTTGATCTCATCAGGTGATTTGTCATCACTAGAGAGACCTTTTAATACGACTTTGAACAAGCGTGCAGACCTGTCGTCGTATGTGAAAAATTTATGCTTCTTCTCAGTAAGGTACTTGAGAAGAAGATCCCGATCTTTCAGGGTTTCCGGCAATACGCGGCAGTCTCCTTTCCTGGCAATTTGGAAGGAAACCTTGATTCCCCTTATGGAGTTCAAGATCTCCTGCCTAAAACCAGCAAATTCACAGACGCTGACCACGATTGGCGGCACCCGTTGTTTTTTAGCAGAAATTGAAGTACCTGGGCTAGAGGCATCCTCAATTTGCTGTTCCGAAAAATTGTTCAGCGTTTCATATGGATTACTCATTTCAACGAAATTTTCATCCGAAACAATTGTTTTAGTAGAAGGAAGCGGAGAAGCTGAAAGTTCTCCTTTCCTTCTAACTTTGCCACGTTTAGCGACAGTTTTGAAACTGACTTTTTTGGAAGGAAGCGGTGAATTCAAGGATTCACCCTTCCTTTTGTTCGATGATGCAACCATGATTTAATTAGAAGCGACCTTCCAGGAGGTTTTTTCCCTAATCGGTGTCCAAGTAGGATTACCACCGTTTCACGGAATTTGACTTCCGTAAACGGGTCCAACGAATAATCGAAGGCACGGGTCCAGGCAAGGATCGAAAAGGAATCAGTAGGTATAAATTTAGCGCTGAAAAGTGCTATTGTGGGTAGTACTGAGAAGTACTGTTGAATTGCTTTAGGTAGTAAAACTTCCTGCAGCAGAGAGAGCTTACGTCCGCACAGCACAAGAGTACGATGCGAACTGAAGAAGGTGTGGGTTATTCTTGTACTCTTCCCCCCACTTTTCAGTTCAGCCACAGTTGCATCGGTTGAGTGCTCTGCTGAGGGGGTTCATCGCAAGGCAGAACCATAGCGGACTAAAGGTATCGCCTGCAAATATCCCCCTCCTGATGCTGAGAGTTCTGGACCGCAACACAACTGTTCCGTTGGTAATTTGTAGCGACACATCCCCATCCCGTATTGCATCAGCCTGATGACGTTCCCGTTTACCTTGTACAACTAGTAGTACATACCTTAATAAGGTACGAGTGCGGTGCTGAGTCGTACGCCTTCTTGTAGTCGATGTACGCCATGCTCAGTTTCCTCTGTTTTTCGGTGGCTTAACCCACAATGACTGCATCTGATCACCTGATCTTTGCAGACTTGCGACACGACACCCTTTTTGTTCCTCGTTCACCACGTTAGTGTCATCGCAGTAGGCTATGACAGCACTTTGTACAGATTCGAAATTCACGTTATTGGCCTGTACTTTTCTGGATAAGCTGTGTTTTGGTCCTTCGGCAGAAGATAAGTGATACCCTTGGTAATGAACTCTGGTAGCTCCGTGGGATCTTCTAGCACCATATCCTGGACGGTAACTGCGACCACGGTCATGTCTTCAACTACATTACACTGTTGCTCTTCTTCTGCCAACCACATCTCATCGTCGCTGTGCTAGACAGCGTTCTCCCATTAGATTGATTCAGAACTGTGTGACGTCTCCAATTTTCGGAATGCCTTGTCCATAACCAGGCTCGCCGTTTCGGATGCAGTTGTAGAACTCCCTTTCGTTAATGTTGAACATCCGGATTTGTTCATTCTGCTTCGAATATTCTCCATAACACCGCAATCGTTTCGCAAGAGCACTCAACCGCTGTACAGGGTGTCGAATATACAAGTAATAATTAAATAGTTTTGTTGAAACATACTGCAGCAGATTTGCTTCAGTGTATGGATAGCAACAAACTTGAATGAGCTGGGATGATGGGTTCTGCAATCAGGTACATGACTCGAAGCGAATGCAGTACGCAGAAGCTTTGAGTCATGTACCTGATTGCAGAACCCATCATCCCTGCTCGCCTGCTCATTCAAGTTTGTTGCTATCCATACACTGAACCAAATCTGCTGCTGTATGTTTCAACAAAACTATTTAATTTATACTTGTATATTCTACACAGGGATGTCGGGGATCTCCGTAATGTTGACTTCCTTGAAGAAATTGCAATCATTGGAGCATTTTTTAATGAACCTTTGGAAAAATTCGTTGTAGAATACTTTAGGAACCTCAGATGGAGTTCTTGATAGAGTTCTTGAAGGTTTTTTGAGGGGAGTTGCTAAAGAAATCATTGGAGAAATTAATAGAAGAATCATTGGAGGAACTTTTACCGACTCTTCGCAGCCTCAGAATACCATCTTCGAATAAGTGTAATGAGTTTTGTACCTTTTAATTCCGCTCTATTTTGCTTATCCTTTGACAACTATGCGTATTTCGACTACCACTAGTAATTTTCCTCAGTGTCAGTTGTCCACTGTGGATAACTGATGCTGAAGAATATTACAAGTGGTAGTCGAAATACGCGTATCTGTCAAAGGATAAGCAATAGAGCGGAATTAAAAAAATACAAAACTGATTACATTCATTCGAATTGGAGGTACTGTTCTAGAAATCCTTAGAAAACATCTTGAATGAGTTTTTGAATGCACCTCTTGAGGGTTTTTTGAAGAAATTACCTTATGATTACTTCGAAGAATTCGCTACTGAATTCATGCAGATGCCAAATTCAAGAATAAACTACTGTAGGAATCGTTGAAGGAGTTTGGAGGACCTTTTGCATACTTGATCAAGTTACTTAAGTAATCCTTGTTGGAATTCTTGAAGAAATCGCTGGAAGAACTTCCAGAACATCTTTGGTGAAATTTCTGAACAAGTACTTGGATGAATTCCCAAAGGAGAAAATTTTAAAGATTTTTTAAACTAAGTTCTTGATTGAAAACTTGAAGCAATATAGCAAATGATCCATGAAGATATTTCAAAGTTTCCTCAAAATAAACCTTTGTAGAGGTTTCCTAAGATAATCATAATTGCGTAGTTAAAAAAATCACTCAAAAGAACCCTTGGAGGAATTACTGGAGGAGTTACTTATGGATTTGCTGGAGGAATTTCTTATGAATTCCGTGGAAGAAATATAAAAAAATCTAGCGTAAAATATATGTTGAATTTCTTGGAGGAATCCTGGGATAAATTTGCGGGAACCTTTGATAGACATCCTAGTGGAATCGTTGGGGAAATTCATAAAAAAATATACTAATTAATAAGGAATCCTTGGACTTCCTACAGGAATCGTAGAAATTTCAGAAAAAAAAACCTTTCAGGAATCGCTGAAGGAACACTTGGGAAAATTTCTTTGAGCACTCTTGAAAAAGTACCTGAGCGTTTGCCTGGAAGATCAGCAGCAAGATTCCGAGTATTGTAGAGCAAAGTCTCGTAAAAATCTTTCGAGAAATCCCAAGTGAAATCTCAAGAGCTACCAGATAAATCCTTGAAAAACTCCAGAAGCAATCCCTAAAAGTACTTCCAATAATAAAAAGTCAATAATTATAATAATTCTGTGCAGCCCTCATAATAAATAGATCTTAGTGATATGTTCATTTGATGTACATGGCATTTTCAAATTTATAACTGAGCTTGGTATAATGTGGATATAAAGAAGAACAAAATACATTTGAGTCTTGTTATAAGTAGTTCTGGCACACTTTTATATGTAGGTAACTTTTGTGTGCCTGCATACAAAGAAAGAGAGTTTTTCAAAACCAATATTGTGCATAAGTAAATGTTATAATGAAGGTGACTATGGTAACGGTGGTCAAGGGGCGTTTATAGGAGGTCTTAGGGTCGTCTCAGGGGATTGCAGGGAAACTCAGAGATGCTTCAGGGCGTCTTAAGGGCTTTTTAGGCAGTCTCAGGGCGTCTCAGGAGGCCTTAGGGGCGCTTCAAAGGGTCTCAATGTGTTCCAAGGAAGTTCCACAGGGTTTCATGGGTATTTCAGTGGGTTTCAGTGAGTCTCATGAGGAACCTGGAAGTCTAAGGGGTGTTTCAGGGTAGTTCTAAGGGATCTACACACTCAATCTTGAAATGCCAGTTCGGTAACTTTTTTTTGACAAATTCAAAACAGCAGAACTTTCTCAAAAACTTCGGTAATCGATTTTACTGAGGTTCAGGACACCAACTGCCAAAAACTCACTCAAAAAGTAAACGATCCATTTTTACTGCATTCAGCTGTTCTATTTTCGTTCATAAATTACCGAAGTTGGTATTCAAAATTAAGTTTGTAGGGTGCTACAAAGGATCTCAGGGGCGTTCCATGGGACTTTAAGGGGTGATAGGTGTTCTCAAATGCGCGAGTCTCAGGGGCTTTTCATGGAGTCCCAGAGGGTTCTGTGTTTTGTAAGGGGTGCTTCAGTAGGTCTTGAGAGTTTAAAGGGACTTAGGAGCATGTAAAGGGGTTTTAGGGGTGCTTCAAGGTGTTCCAAGGGGCCTCAGGGAGCTGCCAGTTGGTCACCGGGGCATTACAGGAGGTCACTGGGGCGTTATAGGAGGTCTCAGAGACACTTTAGGGGATTCAGGGGGCTCCAGGGAGTACATGGAGGTCTCATGAATGTTTCAAGGATTCTTAAGGGGTACCTGGAGGTTTCAGGGGCGTTTCAGGGGCGTTTCAGTGGGTCTAACGGGGTTCCAGTGGGGGCTCCAGAGGGTCTATGGGACTATAAAAACGCTCATGAAACCCCCGTAATCCCTTCGAAATACCCATGAACGATCTTAAATTGCTGAAACTTGTTCAGAAAAACCATTGAAACGGCCCCGAAATCTCCATGATTCCATGGAAACGCTCTTAAAATCTCCGTAATTCTTTTCTCCCTGACACCCTTTGAAACACTCTAAAAAGGTTTCTGGAACCCCCTGAAACCACCCTGAAAACCTCTCGAAGCGTTCCTGAAATACCTGGAGTATCCTGAAACTCTTTGTATGCCTTTAAACAGAGTCTGGAGTGTCTTGAAACATCTCTGAAAACCTCAGTCGAAATCCTTATAAACGCCAACGAAACCTGTCAAAACGCTCTTAAAAGGCTCCTGAAATCCCCCCGAAACAACCCCGCGAAACGACCCTGAAGCCCCATGAAACCCCCTTTTTTGGGCTTTCTAGGAACTTACTGGAAACCCTCAATCCCAAATGTCCAGGAGCAGGACCTGTTTTCGCGAACTAGAACCTGACTTACCTTATGCACAAAAATCCCTCTTTTTATGCCCTTATTAATGTATGCACCTCCAGCCAACGGCACAAAAGAGGGTCCAGTGTACATAATCTATTCCTTCAAGTCACTTGCAAATTGTTTCAGGGGACGGAGACAAGTAACGATGGATCACTTCTGAACTCCAGATATTAATCCAAAAAATTCTCGTCTCCCACACTTCCACAGCCCCGCAACAAGGAACAGGAACAGGAGGTCCTGGAATGGATCAGCGCAGTGCTGGGTGAGAAACTGCCACCGGGTGCCTACGAGGATGTCCTCAAGGACGGCGTCGTCCTGTGCAAACTGGCTAACAAGCTGGTACCGGGTTCGGTCAAGAAGATCCAGGAACGTGGCACCAACTTCCAGCTGATGGAGAACGTCCAGCGATTCCAGGCCGCCATCAAAAAGTACGGCGTACCGGAGGAGGAGATTTTCCAGACGGCGGATCTGTTCGAACGCCGCAACATCCCCCAGGTGACGCTGTGCCTGTACTCGCTGGGACGGATTGTAAGTTTTGTAGAGCTTGGCAATCGATTAGAATGCTGTAACATTTTTTCGTGGTTCTAGACCCAGAAACACCCAGAGTACAACGGACCGACCCTCGGACCGAAGATGGCCGAAAAGAACGAGCGTACCTTCACCGAGGAGCAGCTGCGGGCCAACGAGGGTCAGTTGAATCTACAGATGGGCTACAACAAGGGAGCGTCCCAGTCCGGACACGGTGGATTCGGCAACACGCGTCACATGTAGAAGGACGCAACGTTTAAAAAATTCATTCACTCATCAACATGCTCGCGTGCTTGCTCCAACAAGCTGTGTCAAAGTACTACCTAGTGTTTCGCTATTTTCGAAACCTGCTTGAGATTCATTCATTCACTCTTCAACCTATAAGATGTACTTTTAGTTTTGTTATAGCTACAGTGCTGGACAAAATTTTTGCAACAAAATCGATTTTTCAGTCATTGCGTCCAATGGACAACAATGTATTTGCTATTTGAAGAACATTTTGTCTATATAATCGATTCTGTTGCAAATTTATTGACCAAAGCTGTATTTCGGTACGTACGAAACCAAGGCATAACGGCAACATTTTAACGCGTCCGTTGGATGGAACAACTTTCTGGACGTGAGCTCATTTGATCGTTCCGCACCGTGGCCGCTGCTGCTAGCTGTTGCTGCGGCTCGTCTCGAGGGCACACTCTCTCTCTTTCTACTTTTAGGATTATATTTATTTTTCCAAAAAGAAAAAAATAGAAAAGCATCTTAAATTCCCGCGAAGGTTGCGGTTGGGGAAAACACAGCTATCCGACAGAGACGAACCAGTAGCGGCAATTTTGCAGTCACTGCTATTTATAGTGCGCGCCCATACTCAGAACACACCGGACGACGAACGGACGAAAAATGGTTGTTGCCATTTTGATGGACACCCACGCAGGAGCAGCGATTTGTAGCTTCGAATAAGTCAGGGAAAAATTCTAGAAGAAATTATAGAAATACACAGCAAGCACATAAGTAGGTGTTTATAATGGCTTGGCTCGTGTCGTCGTCTTGTCGGTCATCGCTTGAATGCATTTTCTTTCGCTGATGTCCCCAATAATCGTGTCTCCGGTCAGTTTAGTTGCGTCAAGCTAAAACAGCAACAGCCGCAGCACTAGCAGCAGCAGCACCCCAGTCAGTGACATATGATTGCCGTTGCGTCAGGTTTACTTTTACTTTCTAAGAATTAGCTCATTATTATTTATTTGCACTCTTTCTATTTGGGAAGCAATAAAATAAGAACAGAATTGTATCTTTGGCTTGTTTGCAAAGAATGAAACGAAAGAAAGCTATCAGCTAGGCCGTTGATGATTTCGATCTCAAACCTGCTCTTCCTGACTGATCAAATATGCAACTCATTTTGTTTTGGAATTCATTACTTCTATATTTTTTGTGGCAATATCATCGTTGTTTTTATGCAATTTTCGTTGATTTTTCAAAGATCTTCATAGTGATTCTTCAAGAACATATTTCAGAAGGGTTACTATGAAGCAGTAATTGTATAAGTGATTCCTTCGGTAATTTCGTGGCCAGAATGGCCATTGGCAATTTATTTGCAAATTCCTCAGATTTTTGTTGGCAAATTATTTAGAAATTCCTTTAAAAATTTCAAATAAATTTTTGTTATTTCTTTTAGTTATTTCAGAAATTTCGTAGAAAATTCAGTTGAAATTGACTGCAGCATTTTTTTTATTGTTTTGACATTTCCTTTGGGAATTTCTACTACAATAACTGGATATTGCATCGGAAACTTTTCCTTCAGTAATTAGTTGGCAATTCCGTTAAAATTGACTTCGGCCCTGTGCGCCGCCGCGCCACGCCGCCGCCGCGCCACGCCGCCGCCTCGCCACGCCGCCGCCGCCGACACGTTTTGCCCCACGCCGACGCTGACCGTAATATCGGCGGCGCGCCATACGCCGATGTTTGTCACGCCGCCGATTTTCATTATTCACGCCGGTGATCAGTACACGAAAAAAATTTGTTTACATTGTGCGGCTCCGTGGTCGTGCGGCTAGGGTCACCAAGCTCTTAGTCGCATCGTGCTGAGGAGTGCGGGTTCGATTCCCGCCGCAGCTGTCAGGAAAAGTTTTCGGCTGTGCCACTGGGCGTTGCATGCTAGTCCGTTGTCTAGTGTCGTGCTTCCTTCAAAGAGCGAAAAGCTCACTGGAAGCATTGAACGTGTCCGTGTCTTTTTTTTTTTTTTTAAGTTGAGATTAAATACTAAAATTCTTTCGAAGATTCCTCTAAAATTCCAATCGAATAATTCTTCAGAAGTTCCTTTAGAGATCTCTTCAGGAGTTTCTTCAAAGATCTCTCCAGTAGTTCCTTCAGATATTCAGGGCTGCCTCTAGGGGTTTCAATTTGCATTTTTTTTTTCAGAAGATGTTTCAGGAAGATCTCGACAGAAGTACCTACCAAGGATGCCTCCTAGAAATACATCCAAGATTCATCCCGAAGATTCACCAGGGGTTCCCATAGGAGATCCTTCAGAGATTAGTCAGAGAGTTTCTCCAGGGATTTCTTCTGAAATTTCTTCAGGAATTCTTACGGGAGTTTCTTCGAGATTAGTCGAGATTAGTTCCAAGAAATTCCTCTAGGAGATCTTTCAGGGATTCCTCCAGAATTCCAGCACCGGGTCCCCTGGCGATCCGTGTTCTTCAGAAATCACTACAGGAGTTCCATCAAGGATTCCATCAGGAAATCCCTCCTGGAATGTTTTCAACAATCCCTCCTGAACTTTCAGGGATTCCTCTCGGTATGCCTCATGGAAATTTTTCAGAAATTCTTTCATGAGTTCTTTAGGGATTTATCTAGGAGTTTCTTCAGATATTCCTACAGAATTTCCTCCACAGATTATTTCATGAGCATTTTCGAGGATTCATGCAGTATAGTAGTTCTTTCAAGGAATGCTCCAGAAGTTCCTTCGGTGACCTCTTCAGGAGTTCTTTCAGGGATCTCCCCAACAATTCCAGGAGGATTCAGGGATGTCTCCAGGTGTTCATTAGGAATTCCTTCAAAGGTTCTCTAAGCTATTTCAACAGAAGTTCGCTCCGGTATTCTTTCAGAAACCCCTTCAGAGATTCTTTCAGGAGGGTTCATAGATGCCTCCTGGAGATCCATCAAGAGTTCCGTTAGAAGTTCTTTCAGAGATTCTAACAAACGGCCCTAGAAATTAGTCTAAGAGTTCCTGCAGGGATTTCTTCTGAAGTTCATTTGACTTTGTAATGGCTTTTCTAGTCTTGACAAATTTCAAATACAGCTATTCAATCTTGTCCGACGTTTCGGTTACATTTGGTACCTTTCTCAGGGTCTCAATTATTGCCGATTTTTCGTCCAGTTTTGTTCTGTCGAACAATGGTTGCCGAACGGATTGAGTTTTCTCTCACAGCAGTTAACGATTTTTGGATTCGACTGCGATAGAATTTCACTTTGAAATGGCATTTCTGACTCCTCCTGACAATCATTCGGGAATTCCTCCTGGAAATCCTGCAAGGATCCCTCTACCCAGAAAGATTCACTCGGGAGATTCCGCTGAAAATCCTTCAAGAATTCCACTTGGAAATTCTTCGGAGATTGCAACCGGAATTCTTTCTCGGATTTCCCCTCGGCATTCCTGCAACAATTTCTCCTGTAATTTCTTCGGGGATTTCTCTTGGACTTCCTTCGATCATTCCTCCTGAAATTCCTACGGGAACTCCTCCTGAAATTTATTTAGAGATTTTTCAAAGAAATCATTCGAAAATTTCTACTGGAATATTTTGAGGATTCCCCTTGGAATTCCTGCGGAGATTTTTCCTAGATTTCCTTCAGGGTTTCCTCCTAGACCTCCTGAAATTCTTTCAAGGATTCCTCCTGATATTCCGTCGTGGATTCCTTTAGGGATTCCTTCGGAATTCCTTCTGGAATTTCTTCAAAGATACAACTTATACATCCTTCTTGGAATTCTTCCGCGGATTCCTCGTACAATTTCTTCGGGAGTCTTTCCTAGAGTTCCTTCAGAAAATCTTCCTTAAATTCCTTTGTAGATTTCTTCTGGAATTCCTTCGACGATTCGTCCTAGACTTACTTCATGAATTCCACCAGAATTGATGATTCCTCTTAGAACTCCTTTGGAGACTCCTCCTGGATTTCCTCATGGAATTCCTCCAGCAGTCCTCCTGGAATTCCTTCGATAATTTCTCCTAAAATTCATTCGAGATTCCTCCTGGAATTAATTTGGAGATTCCTTCTAAAGTTCCTTCGGGATGCCTTCGGGAATTCCTTCAGGATTTACTCCTGGAATTCCTGTGGGTATTCCTCTTAGAAATCCATCGAAGATTTCGGTTTTAGATCCTTCTGGAGTTCTTCGGGGATTTCTCATAGAATTCCTCCAGAGATTCCTCAAAAAGCTCCTTCGGAAATTCCTCCTGAACTTCTTTCAGGGATTCCTCCTTTAATTCCTCCGGAGATTTCTCCTAGAGTTCCTTCGGAGATTCCTTCTAGAATTCCTTAGAAGATTCCTCCTAGAATTCTTCATTGAATTCTTTCGGATATTTCTCCTAGAATTCCTTAAGAGATTCCTCCTAGAGTTGCTTCTGGGATTTCTCCTGTAATTTCTTCGGAGTTTCCTCTTGGAATTCCTTTGGAGCTTTTCCTTCCAATTTCTTCGGAAATTCCTCATGGAATTCGTCCTAGAATTTCTTCGGGGTTTCCTTCTGAAATTCCTTCGGTGAGTCTTCCTAGAATTCCTTCGGAGATTTCTCCTTCCTGAGTTCTCCTGGAATTCTTTCGGGGATACCTCTTGGAATTCCTTCGGTCCTCTTAGATTTTTCTTAGGAATTTCTCCCGGAATTTATTCAGAGATTTCTCCTGGATATATTTCGTTGGTCCGTCCTCAAATTTTTTTGGGGATTATTTCTTGAATCCTCCTTGAAATTCCCACTGAAATTATTTTAAGGATTTTTGCTGGAATTTCTTTGGTGTACTGCTTGAATTCCTTTGAGATACGGGCTGGTATTTTTTCGGGATTTTCTCTTGGAATTCCTGCGGGAATTCCTCACAGAGTTCTTTCGGGGATTTCTTCAGGGATTCCTCCTGTACTTCCTTCGGGGTTTCCTCTTGAAACTCCTTCGAGGATTCCGCTTGGAGTGCCTTCGGATATTCCTTAAAGGGGTTCCCCTGGGATCCCTGCAGGGATTTCATCTGGAATTCCGTTGGGTATACCTCCTGGACTTCATTCGGAGATTTCTTCTGGCATTCCTTCTGGAATTCCTTCGGGGATTTCTCCTGAATTTTCTTCGAGGATTCCTCCTAAAATTCCATCGTGGATTGCTCCTGGACTTTTTTCAGAGATTCCTCCTGGACTTTAACAAGGATTCCTCCAGATTGTTTTCCAGAGATTTCTCTTGGAATTCCTTTGAGATTTCCTCCTAGAATTCCTTTTGGGGTTTCACTTCAAATTTCTTCAGAGATTTTTCCTGGAACTCCTACGAGGATTCCTGGTGGAATTCCTTCGGGAATTCCTCCTAGAAATCCCTCAGGGATTCTTCCTGGAACTCCTTCAGAGATTCCTCTTGCATATTTTTCGTTGATTCCTTCTAGAAATCCTTAGGGGATTCTTTCTCGAATTCACTTTGGAATTCCTACTGGAATAATTTCGAGGATTCTTTCTGCGATTCCTGTTTGGGGATTACTGCTTGAATCTGCTTGGAACTCGTGCTGGAATTATTTTGGGATGTCCTTGTACAAATATTGCGGGAATTTCTTTTAGAACTATTTCAGGGCTCCCTTATGGAATTCCTACGAGCATTCCTCCTTGAATTCTTTCTGGGATTACTCCTAAAATTCCTCTGAGGATTCCTTCTAAAATTCCTCCGTGGATTCCTGCTGGAATTCTTCTAGGGAATCCTCTAGGAATTTCTTCAGGAATTCTTCATAAGTTCTCTAAGAGAGATTCTTGAACTACATATCAGTGATTCCAGCATAAGTTCCTTAAGGGCTTCATACAGCAGTTCTTACAGGGATTATCCCAGAAGTTTCTTCATGGATTCCTCCAGGAGATTCTTTAGGGCTCCTCCTGGAATTCTTTTGGAGATTATTCTCGGAAATCATTCGAGGATTTCTTGTAAATAGTGCGACCTTATTATCTAATGTGATAGCTTCTGAAGGTTCTAAGAAGACAAAACGAAAACTGTAGCAAAATCTATATTTTTGCCTTTAATTGGATGCAGTGGAGTAATGCAACATGCACTAATACAGATACGGGTAATGTCACAATAGGTCTAATTACTGGCCACAGTGACGGACCCGAACAGGAATAAAAAAGGTGTTCATTCAAACGTGAGGTTATAAGTACACAGGGTCAAATATTTGATAAATGAACTTAAGAAAAAACATCTGTTTAACACTAATGAAAATTCGATCGAGTCGAACAACACTGGTTTCTTTTTAGTCAAATACTTCATCCTGTGTACTGGCATAATAATAATTCATGTCATCACCCAAGCAACACACATGTTATAATAGAGTTACGACAGCGCATGTTTTGGTTGTATAGAAGTTTATTTTACGTAATTCTAACATTGTGTTGAAATAACGTAAAATAAACTTCTATAAAACCAAAACTTGCGCTGTCGTAACTTTTATATAACATGTGTGTTGCTTGGGCAATGGCTATGAAGAAGCAAAGACTGGACTACAAATTCTACAGCATATTCGTTTCGCCAATGTTGACATTACGGTCAAGTTTTGGTCACGCCGATTCACGCCGCCGACGCCGCCGGTCAAAAATGGCCCTCACGCCGCCGCCGAGCAAAATAAAGTCGGCGCACAGGTCTCGGCAATCAAATTGGAAGTTTCTGCAATGATGATTAACCTGGGCTTGTTAGGGGAATATCTGTAAATAAAAGAAAATCGCGTTAAGTACTGTTCCTTTGAATTCCACTAAGAATTTGCATCCTTTGACAGATACGTATTTCGACCTCAACTGTAAGGTCGTCTTCAGTGTCTTGTACTTGACTCGACTCAAGTACAAGACACTGAAGACGACCTTACAGTTGAGGTCGAAATACGTATCTGTCAAAGGATGCAAATTCTTAGTGGAATTCAAAGGAACAGTACTTAACGCGATTTCCTTTTATTTAGTTTCTGCAAATTATTTTGGAATTCCTTCGGAAATTTCTCGCAGTTTATTCGGTTATTCTTCTTTTTCCTTCGGCAATTCACCAATTTATTTAAGAAAATTTCAGAGTATTCCGTCGAAATTTTCTTATTCTCCGGATATTCTTTTTCCAATTCTCTCGAAAGTTTGGTTGAAAATCCAGTTGGAATAATTTTCGGTAATTGATCTGTAAATTTCTTTAAGATTATCTTTGGCAAATAATTTGAGAATTCCTTTAGAAATTTCTTAGATTTTCTGATGATTCTTTTGGTAATTCCTTTGGCAAATTCCATTCGAATTCAGTTGAACTGACTTCTTCAATTATATCCAAAACTCTTTTGAGATTTCCTTCGTGAAAATTAATTGTTTTTTTTTGGAAATTCTCCCGGAAAAATTGAATTTTCTTCGGCAATTAGTTTGGGAATTCCTTCGAAAAATTCGTGGAATATGATAATTCTTTTGGTTATTCCTACGGCGAAGTCGTAGGGGGTTTAGTTGAAATTGATTTCGACAATTTATCCTTCTGAAATTTCTTTGGGGTTCCCTTGACGAAATCGTCAAGAATTCAGTTCAAATTATTTGGAATTTTTTATAACAACTAGCTGTGACCCCAGTGGCTTGCCACGTTTGCTTGAAGACTTTTTATAATTCCGAAAATTGTCCTAGGTTTCTAAAATATGCTACTATCTTTTTTGTCTTTTTTTAGGAAGATTCCAAAAAAAATCCGAGTTTAAACAGCGCATTTTCGATTTAGCCTTACGTATGGACATTACGCATTGGTGCATTTTGTTGCGCATTGGCGTATTAAGGTTTAAAAATACGTGAGTACTTCGTGCATTTTTCAACGCTTTGAAATTTTTGGCGCATTTTCAATAAATTTTTCAACGCATTAGGCCAAATCAAGAGTTTTCCAACGCATTTTCGATTCAGTTGTTTTCGTAGTCACCCGTCTCTCGTTAAACAGCAAGCTTTTCAATATGCTATTATTCGTGGATAATACTCAAACATGTTTGTTATTGGTTTGATTCCTACGAAGAATGTTCAAGAATGTTCATGAATCTTCGATTTGATATTCTAATTGTCACAGGATATCGCTAATTTTTCTTCGAATACGAAACACAATTCTTTTTAAATTATTTATCGAAATTTCTCCAATATTTTTGGTAATAGTATTTGCATTTATCTATGAATGTTTTAGAATATTCCAAAATCATGCGTATCTTCATCTTCTTCTCCCCCTTCTTCTCCAATTTCTTCTTCCAGGAAAGATGTAGATTTAGTTTAAATTCGAAAGAAGAAGTTCGCGAACATTTAATTTATACGCCTTCTCATTCTTTCAAAATATGTCCAAGAATTTCTTCTTTTCGTTGTTTTTGGAAAGCTCCGGAAAATTTCTTTCAGTTATGAAAAGAAAGCATATTCAATTCTTCGAAGAGTGTTCTAGAAACGAATTTTACTTCTCCTTGATATGCTCCAGCAGATTTTTTTTTTGTATTTTAAGCAGAGAAATCAAATATTCCATTATGCTTGGAAAACTCTCAAACATTTGCAAAAATAGTATTTTCATACCAGCATGTTTCAGAATGATCTAGAATAATGTTCTTCTTCTACTGATTTCTAGAGACATTCAAGATATTTCTTCATATTTAAAATAGAAACTAATCCAAAGGTTTCATTGACATTTATGTAAAGAAGGAGTTTTTCTGATTCCGGAACAGAAAAAAATCTCGAACACTCGTGGAAAGTTCTGGAACAGTTTCTGAAACCTCATCATACCTTCCTAATCTTTTTTGATTTTTCTTCTTTCTCAATATCATACAACGCTCGCCCCAACATTCAATTTTACTTGAAATATTTCAGTGAAAGTTTGCTAAGCGTGACGGATGGACATATAGACAACTCCAGGATGTCATGCACTCATATGCCGTTTTTGATCTCCCTAATATAAATTCAGTAGTTTTCATCCATTAAGGAATTAAGGAGATTTTTGAAACTTCTGAAACAACAATTTCCAAAAGCTTCTATAAAAGCCATTGCATCAATACATATGCGAAACATTTCACTCAGCATTGGGTTCAGAAGCGCCTGAAGGTGTACTAACAAGATTATCCTAGAAATGTAAAACGCCAGAAAGTATACTTCGAAGTACGCGTATTGACTCGTGAATGCCGGTTATAGAGTTCTAATCCCTGAAATGGTAGGAAACTTCTAGAACAGTGATTTCCAAAGTGGGCGAAAATCGCCCAGTGGGCGAAAATCGGGCCAAAGGGGACGGAAATTTGAAAAAGCAAAATTGGGGGGCGAAAATACTAAAAAGGGGGGCGATTTTTAAAATAATTGATAAACATTAAAAGTATTCAAATGATGACATTCAATCTGAATCAATAAAACTCCTTGATATTCCAATATTTTTTGTTTCTATGGTTATTGAAAAGTGACTGTTTCGAGATTGATTAAATGTTACAGAGTTTTTTATGTGGACTTTTTGGCGGAATTGAAAAAAAAAACAAATAACGCTGCTACACGAATTTCCGAAAGATTCCCTAGTGGTTATGGAGATCTAATAACAAACTTCTATGGTAAAAATTCATGATTGGTTTTTGTCCAAATTATGAATGGAACAGGCTCATGACAGGGTTTTTTTAATTGATATGAATGTTTTGTTTCAAATTTATATACAGTTTGTTTTCATGGAAATTTCAATCAAACATTTCAATCAAAAAGATGAATCTTGAAACATATTTCGGATGAAAGTCGTCCCGCGTTGTTTGAAAATATTTCGGAGAAGCTTCCCGGAGCAATTCCAACCGTTTCTTATTACTAGGAGCTATTTTGACTTTTTTCCACAAATTCAGCGTAGAATTTCCTCAAAACCGAGTAATAACTGATGCACATCTATGTCTACTTATTAGACAAGAAAAAGTTCTCCAACTCTTTCAAAGCTTATCAATTAACACAGAGAACAGACATCCAGGCTAGAACAAATTTCATTCGGAAAGTTGTGTAAGGATTTGAATCTTCACTTGAGTAAGGTTGCAAACCAATACACGATGACAACACTAACGCCATCAAACACCATATTGCCACAGTCAGTGGTGAATTGAAACATTTCAAGTGGTGAATTAAATTTGTATAGGAAATTAACCGATTGCAGCGCCACGCTATTGCCACTTGTGTTGCCGATTTCAAATGGCCGTTAAATTCCTTACACAGTTTCGGAACCGGACTTGGATGTCTGTTCTCTGTGCAATTAACATCACTAGCTTTTTACCCTCCTTACACCCATAAGAAGGGTATAAATACCGCTTGGAAAACCGACTTTCGATCCGAGGCCCGCAGGGCCGAGTCACATATACCAATCAACTTAGCTCGACGAATTGAGCAAATGTCTGTATGTGCGTGTGTGTGTATGTGTGTGTGTGTGTGTATGTGTGTGTGTGTGTATGTATGTTACAAAAAAATGTCACTCACGGTTCTCAGCCATCTGTTGACCGATTTGAGTTCTCTTGGAAGCAAATGAAAGCTACTACATCCTAGTAGAACGCTATTGAATTTTATTTTGATTGGACGTTCGGTTACCGAGATATCTTTCAAAGAGTGCTAGGGAGTAGTACAACTTAATTATTTTAGATATTTTTGACAAAGTGTATCACCATAAATTTCTCAGCCGTCTATCAACCGATTTGGGTTCTCAAGGCCCCAAACGAAAGCTACTACATCCTAGTAGAACGCTATTGATTTTTTTTTTTGATTGGACGTTCGGTTACCGAGATATCTTTCAAAGAGTGCTAGGGAGTAGTACAACTTAATTATTTTAGATATTTTTGACAAAGTGTATCACCATAAATTTCTCAGCCGTCTATCAACCGATTCGGGTTCTTAAGGCCCGAAACGAAAGCTACTGCACCCTAGAAGAACGCTTTTGAATTTCATTCCGATTGGACATTTTGTAACCGAGATATCTTTCGGGGAGTACTTTGGAGTAATACAACTTACAACAAGATTTTGATAAAATGTATCATAATACATTTCTCAGACGTTTGTCAACAGATTTTTTATGATCATATTTGGTTTCTCAAGGAGCTCTGCATGAAAATGCAATTGCAACAAATACATAAAAGCTACTATCTCTTTGTAATATTTGAGCTTAATAAACAGTAGCAAAAATATCACGGAATGTATGTAGGAAAAGCCTTTTTACCCTTCTTACACCCATAAGAAGGGTATAAATATCGCTCGAAAAACCGACTTTCGATCCGAGGCCCGGAGGGCCGAGTCTCATATACCAATGAACTCAGCTCGACGAACTGAGCAAATGTCTGTATGTGTGTGTGTGTGTGTGTGTATGTGTGTATGTGTGTATGTGTGTGTGTGTATATGTGCGTTACAAAAAAAAGTCACGCACGTTTCTCAGCCGTCTGTCAACCGATTTGAGTTCTCTTGGAAGCAAATGAAAGCTACTACATCCTAGTAGAACGCTATTGAATTTTTTTTCGGTTGGACGTTTGGTTACCGAGATATCTCTCGAAGAGTACTTATGAGTCATACTTCTAAACTTTTTAAGATTTTTGACCAAGTGTATCATAATAAATATTTCGACCGTTTGTCAATCGATTTGGGTTCTCTTGGCACCAAATGAAAGCTACAGCATCCTAGTAGATCGCCCAGAAATTTTATTTCGATTGGACATTTGGTTACAGAGATATCTTTCGAAGAGTACTTCGAATTTATACAACTAAACCTTTTGAGATTTTTGACCAAAAGTATCATAATAAATATCTTAGCCGTCTGTCAACCGATTTCGGTTATCCTGGCACCAAATAAAAGCTACAACATTCTAGTAGAACCCTATACATTTTCATTAGGATTGGACATTTGGTTACCGAGATATCTTTCAAAGAGTACTTGGGAGTAATACAGGTTAACTTTTTGAGATTTTTGACCAAGGGTACCATAATAAATATCTCAGCCGTCTGTCAACCGATTTGGGTTCTCTAAGCACCAAATGAAAGCTACAATATGCTTGTATAAGGCCCTGAAATTTTATTTCGATTCGACATTTGATTACTGAGATATCTTACGTAGAGTATTTCAATAAATTATTTTTTTTATTATATTCACTTGTTATCTTGCATTTGTTTTTGACCAGTCTATGGGAAATTATTTTTCAATAAATAATGCTGATCTCATACAAAGTGTATTCTAGCAGGTTATTGTTTTCAACAAAATTATAATTAACAAATTACAAATACACAGGAATTTTATGAAAACTAACAATATGTTAAATGAAAGCTTTAAATTTATATATTGTGGGAAAAATGCAAGAACTGTACAGCCAAAATAACTAGTTAATGCCAAAACTGATTAACTTAGTAGATGTATCATTTTTGTCCTTTCAACACCATAACCATGAATACCAAGTACTTCGGAGTTAATTTATTCGACTGATTAAGAGATATTAGACAAAGTGCATCTTGCTGATTTTTTTTATCCATTTGTTAATCGATTCAAGATTATTTGGCAGTTAACAAAAGATACAATATTCCAGAATATGAAAGCTATTTTTTTAACATTCCATATAAGATTCTTGGAGGTATCTGGCATTACTGGTAAGTCCATGGTCTATGCTATTTTGGGAACCATTTCACTAGATGTCAAATCCACAATATTTTCTAGAACTTTTGGCCAATCGCACAAAATAAATTTGCTTAATACGCATAATACAACAATATTTTTAATAAGTGTAAGAAGGGTTCTGTTCACCATAGGTGGATTAAATCGGGTTTTTTAATTTTCAATTACTGAGCAAAGCTGACGACATTTGATAATACACTAAGATATTCCTGAGTTGTACTTTTTGGATAATATTTACAAAATGATGATTTTTTCAGCACGAGTCGTACATTTATCCCATGAGGCTTACCGAGATACAGTGTATCAAACAATTGTCCGTACAGCAATTTTTTTGTCAAAATAATTTTTCATTCAAATGTAAATAACTTTTTAATGCGTCAATCAGAAACGCTGAAATTTTGATCAATCATGAATCATATATTGAAGCTTAATTAATAAAATTTTGAGTGACATCGAATAAGTTTTCTGAAAGTTATAGAACTTTTAGTAAAACATATAAGATTTTTGAACACATTTTTAAAACATATCTCAATATGTACTCGATGAAATTTTTTCAATTTTTTTTTGTGTTATATCTTATACCTAAGGCTTTCATATGCAGCCATGTTTGGGGTTTTATATTATAAAAAATATGAAAATATAAAATATGTTTTCTTAGAAAACAAAACAAGAGTACTGATATTGGCCATGCATCGGAAACCTAGCATCACCCTTGTTTCACTGCTAAATTCTCCCCAGTAGGAAGTTTAGGACCCGGGTTTTAACATTAGCAGCAATATCATTCCAATAATGGAACATGTGTTCAGTAATAAGGATTCTAGTATGTTTCTTGCGTACTAGCACTTTCCAGTATTCGAAGAGTTAGTACATACATGGATCCCTAACCCAATTTGATTTCCTTTGCATTGAGTTTAGCCTCAGATGGTGACGTTTTTAACTATATGCAAAGTAAATTTGGTAAACTTAAACCCCCTCAACCATTCATCCCTCAGCACGGGTCGCCTGACACCTTGGATTGGGGTTACCTGTTTGGTGGACTTTTACCCCCGGAACAGGTGGTCCGTAGAGCTATTCTACACGGGCTACACGGGCATGATCAAGTACATATTGAGATATAATGTTTTAAAAATGTATTCAAAAATTTTAAAAGTTTTACTAAAAGTTCTATAATTTCCAGAAAACTTATTCGATCTCGCTCAAAATTTTACCAATGGAGCTTTAATATATGGGTTATAATTGGTCAAAACTTCAGCGTTTTTGATTGACGTATAAAAAAGTTATCATTTAAATGAAAAAATATTTTGACCAAAAAATTGCTGTACGGACAATTGTTAGATACACTGTACGTGCTGAAAAAAATCATTTTGCAACTTGTTGCATAAATAACAATTTGGTAGGTATTTGTTTTGCAATTTCCCACCTGTCCTATTCGAGTAGTTGTGATCAAACATCTCGGATGTTCAAGAACACTGGTAAAATGTCTGGTTCAGGATAACAAGTGATAGTAAATGTTCGCACTCCATTCTGTTTTGCTCGATTTTGGTCAAGAATATGTATAGCACAAACAAGATTTAAAAACATACATACAAAACATAGGCGCATATAACTTAAGCAGTAAACTCGTAGGTATTTAGCAAACCAGGGTTTAGCTGAGGGTGAAATTTGTATGTTTCATATTACTGCAAAAGGTTCTTCCTCTTTTTTTCTGGAGCATCTAGAACTTCCGGGAAGTTCTCAAAAATTTAAGAAGTTTAAGTGCAGAACATTCCAGAACTTTTTTTTCTGTTTTTTTGTAACTTCCAGAATGTTCTCGAATGTTTTAAGAATTTTTAAGAAGAAAAACATTCTGGAATTTTCTAGAGTTCCAACATGTTTTTACTTCTTATTAATAATTCTGAAGAGTCCAATAAGTCCCAGAAAGTTCTCGAAACTTTCAGAAGTTTGTTATAGGTATGCTGAAACATTTCAAAGCGTGACGGAAGGACAGACAGACGCCTCCGGGATTATATATATGATGAATCTTTTAAAAATTCCATTCATATTTCAATTCCTTTGAAATTTCCATAGTAAAATATTTGGGATATTCTTCTTAAACTTTCTACAATTTGTTCGTTATTCGTTATTCGTTATTTGGAAATTTGTTCGTGTTATTCTTTTGATAATTCGTTCTACATTTTTTTTGGGAATTCAGATGAAATTGACATCGGAACATTATTTGGGAATATCATCGGAAATTTCTTGATTTTTTTTTGTATTTGATTTGATAATTCTTTTGGCAATTTCGTTGGGAATTTAGCTATGCTTTTATTTTTATTATTTTTACTTCTTCGCGATCCTGTATCGGTAAATTGTTATGGAACTCTCAAGGGAATTCTCTTGTAGTTCTTCTGGCAATAACATAGAAAATTCATTTGAAATTTATCGGTATTTTTTTGCATTTCTTTTAAAAATTTTGTTAGAAATTCCGTTGAAATTGAACTCGATGTTTTTTTGGAAATGTAATTGAAATTGACTTCGGCAAATTATTTGGAAATTCCTTCGAAAAAAATTGTATTTCTTTTGGTTGCATTACCGGCTATTTTGTTGGACATTCAGTAAGAATTTATCTCGGCACATTATTTGGAAATTCCTTTGAGATAAAGGATTTTTTTTCAAAATTTTAGAAGAATTCTTGAAGGTATTCTCGTAAAATCCTTGACACTATCTTTGGATGGAGCCCTTAATGTATCTTTGTAGGAATTCCTGAAGGGAATCCATGAAGAAATTCTTAAAAAAATTCTTGGAGGTATTTCCGGAGAACCGACAGGAAAAAATGCGAAAGTGTTTTTTAACTTCAAACCACATTTACGTCTATTTGACGTTAAACAATCTTTGTTTTATCGTTCCAGGATCTCTAACAGACTAATTTTCTGAAAAGTTATTTAAAGTTTTTTTTAAATTTTGGTCGCTAATTTTCGGAGACAGCGCATGAAGCTGAAGACCATCAGCATTTTTAAACCACGAAAAAGAGAACGGGTCGCCTAATTTCACATCTGATAAAAAATAACATAATTTTCTTTATAATATTATCAAATGTATATTCTGATTTTAACTAGTATATGAAACTTCATGGCTCTGGATGAGTATGGCTTGGGTTTTCATTGAATTATAGGATTTTTTTTTTAATTATTGTCTTATGACAATTGGGCGCGCATTTTATGTATACTCATCACTTTTCCGGCTAACATTATCACAAGTTCAAAACCAAATATATTTCTTTTTATTTTGTATTGCTAGAATATATCTGGAGCTCGGTTTGAATAGGTCGTATGTGCTTTTGTCGATATAAAATTCGATCAGTTTATTTTAGTTATTGTAGCAATATGGAAGATATTTTTGAGACTTTTAATGATGGAACGGAAAGCTTATTTTGTGAGGATTCTGCTGTATATATATACTTTGTTCAATTTCAACGGTTTTCGCTACAATAAGCGAATCCAACTGATCGAATTTTTAATCGACAAAAGCACATACGACCTATTCAAATCGAGCTCCAGATATGCATTGTCTGCTACACTGTCATGAAAAAATTGTCATATATACCCCATATTTAGCCTGTCACAGCTTCTTTAAATTTTCGCATTTTTTCCTGCCGCACCCTGTACTTTATGTGTAGCTAATACCATAAACAATTCATCAAAATCGGTTGAGGTTGGAGAAGATATCGTAGGAATAAGAGACTTAATCATTTGAGAACCTTGGGCAACCAAACACTAAAAATATACCATTTTTTATCCTAAACTGTAGAGCCAAAAATACTGAACCATTTTCAAAGAATTTTTTTCCTGTACGTAAAATATGTGTGTGGAAGTATTGTGCCAAAATTTCATTCAATTTGATCCAACTGATAAAAAGTTATAGCCATTTATGTATCACTATGTCACAATAAGCAGATGTGGTTTTTGTAAAGTTCAAACTACTCTAACTTTGGAAGTATTCAACCAACATGGCTGATATTATCACTGAAAACGGCTCAACACAACAATTTTACATTGTTTTTTGTTTGAATTGTTAAAAAAGTACTGAACCGGCTATGATAAACGCTTCATCACTTATTTACAGTAGGAATTCTTGGAGGAATCCCTGCAGTAATTCCAAAAGCAATCTTTGGATGAATTCCTTGGAAAACCCCTTGAGGAATCTCTGGAGGAATACCTGAAAAAAAAAAATGCTGGGTGAATTCCTGGAAGAACTTCTGATGGCATTCATAGAGAATTCTCTGGTGAAATTCCTGGAGGAATTGCTGTAGGAATTTCTGAAGGAATTCGATGAGGAATGCCTGGAGGGTTTTCTGAAGAAAATCGCAGGAGAAAGTGCTGAAGGACCCGAGCATAAGGGCATACCTTACAAATACCATGCGAAGAGCAACATGTGCTCTAATACTTAAAATTGTTATTGCTGCGTTATTGTACGAAATGTTATGACAATATCACAATAACAGTTGGAGGTATTTGAGCAGAGTTTGGTATTGATGTATCATTTGTTAATTTAGCAGCGAAAATAACCGAAGATCAAGATTTGCTATTACATGATGAAGTCATCGAACATATGAAACATTTAATAACAAAAAATGTTATTAGTTTGTTATTCAATAACTTTGGAGTAACAAATACAGCAATTGATATTTTAGGTATGCATTCATTATTGAAGTAACAAGACTTGTTATTTTCTAGGTGTTATTTATACAAAATTTTGGTATTCGTTTTTGTTATTTTGCCTCTTATTACCACCTAATGAAGGGCATGTCAAGGTATGGTAGTATTTAAGAATACCTTGATATGTTATTCACTTGTTATTTTCTTCTGCTCGGGGAATCGCAGAAGGAATTCTTGGGAAAATCTAGAATGGATTCCCAGAGGAATGCAAGGAGGAATTCCTGGAAAATTCTTGGAGAAATTCTTGGAGGAATTCCTGGAGGAATTCCATATAAATGGAAGTTCCTGGAGGCATTCCTGGATGGAATCCTCGAGGAACGCCTAGAGAAATTTCTGGAGGAATCCCTATAAAAATCACTTGAGAAATTCCTGGAGGAATCCCTGGAAGCAATCCTGGAGGAATTCCTGAAGAAATTCTTGCAGGAATTGCTGAAAAGAATCCCTGTAGCAAATTCTGGAATAATCTCTGGAGGAGCCTCTGGAGAAATTTTTAGAGGAATTCTTAAATAAATCCTGGAAGAAATTTCTGTGGGAATCTCTGATGAATGCTCTGGAGGAATCCGTAGAGGAATCTTTGAAGAAATTAATGGAGAAATTCCTAGAGGAATGCCTGATGGAAAGCCTGAATGTATCACCGGACTAATTCCTGACGGAACCCCTGGAGGAATCCCAAGAGGAGTCCCTAGAGAAATTCATAGAGAAATCTCTGAAAGAATGCCTAGAAGAATTCCTGAAGAAATGCCTGGAGACAGGCTTGTCCGCACTGAGCGCAGGGAAATTTTGCTCTTTGGATTTACACCATCAAACACATCATAAATTAGAAATCTTTTCATCTTATCAGATAGAAGGATGTTGAAATATCCTAAATGTCATTTCGAACTGTCAAAAAACCGCACCGCAGAGCCGCACGGGCCGTTCAAAGTAAAATTCACTGGATTGTTTTCACCCGGGTGAAAATCTTTTTGCGAGCTCCGTGTGGCTCTGCGGTGCGGTTTTTGACAGTTCGAAATGACATTTAGGATATTTCAACATTCCTTCTTAAGATGAAAAGATTTCTAATTTATGATGTGTTTGATGGTGAAAATCCAAAGAGCAGAATTTCCCTGCGCTCAGTGCGGACAAGCCTGTCTCCAGGTATTTCTTCAGGAATTCTTCTAGGCATTCTGATTTATGGTGTGTTTGATGGTGTAAATCCAAAGAGCAGAATTTCCATGCACTCAGTGCGGACAAGCCTGACTGGAGGAACCCTTGGAGGCCCTGGCTCAATTCCTAAAAGAACTCCTGGAAGAATTCCTTGGAGCAATTCCTAGAGATATATATAAAGGAACTACACTGGAGGACTCTTCCTGAAAAAACCCTAAGAAGAGCTCGTAGGGAACTCCTGGAGGAATCCCTGAAGCAGTTCCTGAAGGAATTCTCGAAGAAACCCCAGGATGAATCCCGAATCACAAAAAAAAATCCCGAATGAATCCCTGGAGCAATTCTTGAGAGATTCTCTGAAGGAAGTCTTGGAGGAATACCTGGAGGTTTTCCATGAGGAATTTCTAAGGAAATCCCAGGAGAGCTTTCTAAATGTCTGCAGAAATTTCTTGACGAATTATTGAAGGAATCCTTGAATTTACGTCGATAGGATTTTTGTGCAACATTTTGAAGGAATAGCTGGATTAATTTTGAAATACCGAATTCCTGGTAAAATTTTCTGAAAGTTCTGAAAAATTGATAAGATTGAAGTGGCGCTCTTGGAGAAATACTCAATAAGCTTTCTAGTAAGTTTCGCGAAAAAAAAGATAATTATGGATATAATGATCCTAAATTATTGGAATAGTGGAAAGAAATAGTCGAATTGGAAAAAAATAAGACGGGGGGGGGGGGGGGGGGGGAGGGTTGTTTCAATTGAACAATATTCAAATGGGAGTATTACAAAACGTTTTCTCTACCAACGCTTTGCTGAGCATTATGATCCAGCACCAACAGATCGTAGTTTACATCTGCTCATCATCCATCCGAGCCAAAGTTTATACATTGTACAAATAAACCAATGAACCTAAACCTGCTCAAGGCCATCCCTTTGCCATGACAGACAACAAATTAGTAAACACAACTTCCACGGCTTGGCGATCATCTGGGCTAAGAATAGCCCTCACACCCGCCAGCCAATACAGATTGACCTTGGTGGGATACGGCGACAACCACGACGATCGCGATCTTCACCATACAGTTTAGAACTCCACCCGTTCCTATCGCATCGCATCGGACTAAAGTCTCCCTCCCTAATGAATAAGTTAAACTGCGTGGAAAATCCGCACGCGCGCATGGCATCGTAATCGACGCTATCATGGTGAGCATTATTGGAGGAGATGTAGCGCGGTCGACAGTTGAAGGAAAATTTTACTAAACATACACCCGCGCCCGCGCTGGCTCCCCGGCGACAACGACAACCGATCATTTCCATTGCATCATTGCCGTTGGCTGCCCGATGAACGACCGACACCATCAATGGAGGAGGTCGCCGACGTTATGTGTTATCAAGCTCCGCGTTTTTCTCGGTCAATGAAAATGCGTGATTTTGCAGGTTTTTTGTTTCGTTTCTTCGAGGAAATTTCCCTGTGCGTTCGCTGGTTTGGTGGGAAAGCCCCGTGGGTGGTGAGAGTCATTTGTTGGGAAGGGGTTTCCAAACAGCCTGATCAAGCAGTAGGTATAATACCTGAGTAACATTTGCTCACTCGATTTTAACCTTTAGCGAAGCCTTACCTGAAAGCAAAAGAAAAAAAATGCAAACAATTAAAAATATAAAATTCAACATTTTTATACAAGGATAAATTGAGACAATACTGCAGAATGACTACATTGACGAGAAATTAAGAGATAATTGCAATTGGGTTCTTTAGGGGTATCCAGATTATTTCATAATCGGATTCCCCGCCCTAAAATTAGTCTAAATCCAAAATTTCATAATTTTTGGAGTCCAGAATCTATTCTTAAAATGCATTTAAAGTTTGTATGAGGAAAATTTTTTGTTCGGGTCGAACTGTCATTTTAGCGATTGAACTGTCATTCTATCCACGAAATTTAAAACTGTTTTGTTAATTTGACCATCAAAATAAAGGTATTGGAATCCAATAAAATCACGTAATACTCAGAAAAAAAGAGCTATTTCGATTAGGCTATAGAAAATAGCAATATTTTATTCATTAAACAACCCAATTATCGAGTGAAACACAGTCGTCACTTTCAAACAAATGCGATTTCTCAGTTATCTTACATTCAATTGAGCTGATTTGCTGTGATGCAGTTGGAAGGGAGGTGGGTTTGAAAAGTCTAACGCCTCATAGAGAAAGATTTGTTTTTTTTTTGTACAAAAAAAACCTTACAAGGAGGAGGTATGTTAAAAATCGTAAAAATGTCTTGTTTTGCGCTACGGCCCCATAGCAGTCAGCACCCCATTAATCCTTTGATTCAATATTATGAGAAATGTGATTAACTCTATCGGATTGTATAATAGTTGTTGACTAAACGCCCAACACATATCATTTGAAAATGGGAAGCGCTCGGCACTGCTCAGCAGTGTAGTCACTAATTAGACGGGAAGTTAGTTGAGTAATTATGGAAACCGTAACCAATCTCGTTAAAGTTGACTGAATGCTTGGGTGTTAGATGATCATTTCTGTTGGTGGGAAGTTCTTAGTTCAATTGATAGGATGAGCATTATTAATGACTGGGTGGCTTGAACTGCGCTTTGACCTCGAAGTGTCTAGTGTCTACAGATGAGTGAGTGTCATTAATTACTCAATAACTATTTGTAGTTACTTATACCGCGTTGCTGCTTATGTGGTCTTTCATTTATGTAAATGTAATATATACAATGGTCTTTATTACTGCGTGAACACTTTTCGCATTTCACTTGCAACTCGTGCGACAATTGGCCCCGTCTTGTGGTCACGAAGCTCACACGTTCACTGCATTTGCGGATGGTCATGAATGGGTTGAATTCCCAGCGTAATAAATCCATTTCCACCACACAACGTTTGCCTGCACTTTACCATACATAGATAATACCTAGTACACTTCGCTCGAATACGTCAAGTGCTTACATGTTCTCCTCGAGGATGGTCTAGGTTGCATATGTGAGGATGACTACCGGTTTTATATGCATTTTTGTGCATATGGCTCAGTCGATACGAAATGAATTCATTTGAAAAAATGAACTAACGTGGTTACTCAGCTCTTCGTACTCGTGCTCATCCATATTGGGGATACCCACACGATTGTCTGAACTAGCCACAAGATATCCGTTACAATAGTGATTTTTCCATAATTGCGTAACAAACCAATAACTCGCTGAGATATTTTTCGTCGGTGACTCAATACCCGAGCAAAGTCTGATAGCTAATTGAAAACTAATTTTGATGTTGTGATATTGCAAATTTTGATAACTCAGGCTGTTGTCATTTTGGTCGTTTTAACAGTTAAAACATCAAAAATGAGAGCAGAAAAATGTTCCTGTGATTGAAATTGAAATTAATTCCTGCTATTGATGATAGCAAATAGATAACTGTTTTTGTTATCAGCGTAAAATGAAAATAAAAATCGTTAAATGAAGAGTTTTTCGGTTGATATCATATCATAAATGCATAACTGTTTTTGTTATCAGCGTAAAATAAAAATAAAAATCGTTAAATGAAGAGTTTTTCGGTTGATATCATATCATAAATGCAATAATATAATTGCACTTATGATATCTCCCTACTTAGAATTACTTACATAGTTTACTAAAAGATTGAAATCTATTCTAACACTTTGTACTTACATTAAATTGACAGCAAATCGAAAACAAAATTTGAAATCAAATTAAGCAAAGAGAAACTGATATCAAAATGTGATATCAATTTGTTGCTGAATACAAATCATGTTTTCGATTTGCTGTAATTTTGTTGTTGAATTTGGCTCGGGTACCTGCATAATACCTAAATAAGCTATTTTCAATATCCGAATAACCAACCAGTTCCTTGTCTTGGTATGATACCTGAGTTTGGTATGCTGCAGTTAAATGCCAGTTATTCGTCGCACTTGCACTAGTATAAAAAAAAGTGGCATATGTGAACGTTTGGCCTAAACTGCAACTAAGGTCTGTTCAATTTATAAAACGGACAACTTGCTTGTGCGATATCTTTTTTATTTTTCAATAAAATCATTATCAGTTTTTTGCATTACTTTCTATAGCTATTCTCAAATGTAGGAAAAATATAACATTATGCAAAATGTTCTTTACTGTATAACTGAAGCGGTTTTCGTAAAACATCAATAAAACCCCATTTCTTGAAATTCGACATAACTTTTCACATACTTAACATGCACATTTTCATGAAGTTTTTAATGTATTGGAATCTTATACTATTCTACTAAAGGTAAAGCTCAATAGTTGGTCAGTAATAATGCACCAAGCAGCCTCCAGCTTGATACTGTGAATTGCCTTGTTTTCATAGAAATTATTGAAAAATATTTTATTAAGTCCTATGCTGCAATAGCCCTACGGATTCGGCTGAAAATTTGTCCAGAGTAGTAGAATACTGCTTTCTGGATGATACAGAAGAAAAATTTACTTTTAATTGCATTCTGCATCAAAAATTTAATCCACAAAGATGGTCTTAGTAAAAAATTGCATACTTTTTGCTCCATTGATGGAGATTTTCGACTCTAGCGAATCTTAAGATTATTTATTTTCAACAAAGTTGCTCCTACACCTCATTTAATAATAATCGGAAGTAAAGTTTTTAGTTCCAACTTCATTGTTATGCAAAACTTGCATAAGGTTGCATTGTTATTTAGAATAACCTTCATAGAACGAAACTGTTTTGATTACTGTGCCTGTAATGGTGCACAGTTACCAAACCAGCAATGCTATTAAGAAGCAGTTTTCTGCATTTTAAACCACATTATTCCTACTTTCGACTGGATGCATAAAAAAATGTTTATTTAATATTTTCATACTCTTTTTGCTTTACAATTGAATTTTATTTAAAAAAAATCTAAACTCACTTGAGACTTTAATATCCCAACAACTAATTTTCCAATTGAGTTTAAATTTCGCCATAATGTTCACTACTCATGCTGCTGCAGCATGGCACATACTTTTCCGATATTAAAAACGATATACCATATGTGAACAATAATTTTATATATAGTTTCAATTTTCAGCCATCTGAAAATTGACCTCATTTAACACCTAACCGATTTTCTATAAGATAAAACTATTTATATTCGATTCAAAAATGGTTACCATAATGAGAGATGATGTACTGAACAACGAAGCAAGGGTGGTTAAATTTGAGCTACGCGTCTTCTTTTTATAGCCTTGTAAAGTTGTCCGTTTTATAAATTGAACAGTCCTTACAAAAGGATAACAACGCCCGTGAGTTCTCCAAGATGACTGGGTAGGGTGTGCCTGAAAAGGGAGGTGGGCTGTTGCCTTATATGAGTCCACGGTTACAAAAAGATATAACGTACTAGGAAGATGCACGCGTCTTCAACGCTTGTGGATAAGAGATACATACAGTATGACCCATAAAAAAATGCGACAGTTTTCAAAGTCATCGTTCCCCTACTTCGAACTGATTAACCTCGCATGTATCTATTGGATAGTAAAGTAGAGCCACTAATCTTATAATGGCAAAGGAATATAGACTGATTCCATGCAAATACCTTCGGAAATATAACGTTGAACATATGGATGTCGAAATCGTCCACGCGCCAGAGGCTGTTCAATTGCTTTCAATCACATTCAATCAAATTTTATTTTCAAAATAGTACTTTTATGGCTGCATAAGGTCTTCAGGAGTTGGTTGGTTCGTCGGACAAGCACGAAAAAAATATTAACTTATAAATTAAGAGACATTTTGTGAAAATTGAATTATTTGACAAATGATAATTTTTAGAAAATATTATGTTTTAAGCATGAAATTGTTTTTAAGTACATAGTATTTGTACCTATCATAAAGGTAGGTATATATGGCTTCATCGACAAAAAAATGTTTTGAAAAATGTTTTAACAGTGTTAAGTTTTTTATTAATTTATCTTAAATACGGTTTTTAATGTGTAGCACCTTTTTTAGTTTTTGTTTCCTAAACATTTGAAATTATTTCTAAAATATTTTTCAAACATGGGCGTATTAAAGAGTACATATTTCTTCATGGTTTCCATGTGTTTAAAAGTTTTTATCTTAGTTCATTTTGCTATGAAAATTATAGGAAAATTTGATTTTATTTAGAAATGGTTAACAATTATAAGGTACCCCATATACGTAACCTATGAATATTTTGACAAAAATTTTAGAGATCCTGTATGACAATGACCTCCTTATTTTATCCTAATCCAAAAAAGTTTAATTCATTGGGATTATTTCATTAAAAATCATCAAATACTGCAAAAAATGGAATGTCGCATTTTTTTATGGGTCATACTGTAGATGGGAAAGAGACAGGAGAAGACTAGGCACGTTTTCAGGAAGAGGTAGAAAAGGCGACGCTCGGATCATCAAGACCGACGATCGATAGTGTTTTCATTACCTCAGCAAGGCATACGTTGCCTTCCACAGTACTGGGCCCAGGATTGACCCCTCAGGTACCCCCCATGTGCTAGCAGCACACATGTTATAGGAGATCCACTGCAGCGTAAGTTTTGGTTGCACAGAAATCATTATTAGGTACCTTTAGTTTATTGCATTGCTAACTGGACTGCGACAAAGTGCGGAATCTCAAATAAAAGTGCGATATTGCATCAAATCGTTCCGGTGTCTTCACCGCACTTATTCATCACGAGCTAATGAATAAGTGCGGTGAAGACACCGGAACGATCTGACGCAAAGTCGCACTTTTATTTGACATTCCGCCCTTCATCGTCGCACTTATAACTGCGCAATGCGCAATACTTCTGTGCCAACACTCGTGTGGGCTCCCTGCTTGCATAACCATCAGGTTCATTTGCGACTACTGCATTGGTAGTGAGCGATAGCGGCTTTAGGGTGGGCCAACAGCCATGAATACTAAAATACAAACCAAAAAGTGAGCGATAGCGGTGTAGCAGAGGATGCGCCGGCTAACCCGTTCGCGTGAGGCGGGTTGGCGAGATCGTCACTACGAGGGGTGAGGGTGGAAGCTGGACTACCCACCAGCGAGCAATTAGCAGGAGGAGCACGAAGCGGTGCTGCGCCGGCCGAGGAGACCCAGATGACTGGCGCAGACTACACGCGGGCGCTGAACCGCAACAGGAGAGGAAATCCATGTTTGTATTGGTAGTCGCCGAGCAGCTGAAGGAGCTGATCGTTTGCACGAGCGGGCGCAGCAACATCAGCAAGGATCTCAAACGAGGTCTGTTGAAAAGAAGAGCGCGGTCTACGAGTGCAAGGAAGAGCGCAAGGGACAGGGAAACTAAGCCCCTGCAGGCCAACCCAAGAAAACAAGGGGCCAACCGAGCCAAGAGAAAGAGAACCCTTGGATCACGATTTAAAGTAGAACAGATTTTGAGTTTTAGCTCAATATCGAGTTTTACAACTTTTCAAAATATGTAATTTACTAAAATTGAAATATATTGCGTTTTGTTCAACCAATTTTAAATCTTTTTTCACCAATTGAAAGCTGAATACAATACCATTCGATCATCTGAATACAGGTTTTGCGTCAGATTGATGAAATTCAAGATATTGGCGAGCTTTAGGGACGATCTTCTTAAATTTTAGCCAAATTCCCAAAAACTTTTGAAGAAATGTATTTTTAGCAATAAGAAAAAAACAACTTAAAAATTCTTTCTCGACGTTTAGTTGACATATCATATGTAGACGAGTTACAGTAAAAATTTCAGCTCAATCGAAGCATTGATTACGGAGAATGAGATGTTTAAAGTGAGCGACTTTGCTTAAAAATAAAACAAAAATCGATTTCAAATCATCAACCTTGTATGGAAAGTCGAAAAAAAAATCCGCACTACTGTAATTTTTTTCTTTCGCGTTTTCGAACTCAGGGCATGATTCTACACCAAAAATGATCATCAGCTTACCGAGTTCAAAAATTCTGTAAACTAGTGTAATCGATGTGCCTGCTCAGCCGCGTTCTACAACTTGTAATAACTTGCATGTAACTTGCATTGTAGACTACAAGTGCAGCAAGCAAAGACACAAGTCGTGTGCGAGTAAAAGCCCTGACATGAGCAATCTCTGACAATCTCTGCAGGAAGTGCGAAGTAGTAGGCCACATCGTCAGGGAGTGCAACTCGGCACCAAAATGCCTGCTTTGCACGGCGAACAAGGGTCACACGACGGGCGGGTTAAACCTGAACCACTGTGAAGCTGCACAACAGTTGCTGTGGCAGTCAGTCTCGCTATCAAGAATAGACATCGCCCTACTATCGGACCCATACCACATCCCTCCCGATAACGGGAACTGGGTAGCGGATAAGGCCAAACAAGCAGCGATCTGTACAACCGGTCGTTTTCCGTTTGTGGGGTTTTAGTCACCGTTGAGTTTTATGTTTCGAAATTTGTTGATTTTTTTCGGTCAAAAAAGACTCCATTTGTTTTGGCATAACGTTTTGGCCTACTTCATTCAGCCATCATCAAATGTGTGAACATCTATTGAGTCAAGTTAAAACAATTTTCCTTCTTGGTCTACAATTTGAAATTACCACCCACTTACTAAACTGAGCGTGGCTGTCGCGAACGAGGGCATAGGAACGGTGCTGAGTCCATCGCTGATGTGACCTTCTGAGGCCCGGGTCTAAACCCTAGCTCGACTTGAAGGGTCGACGATGGAAACTGAAACGTGTTGACCCCGGGTGTAGTTGTGCCGTCCCAGACGGGGACTGGCCTAAGCCCCAACGGGCTGGTCTTGGGCCAACGGCCGCTTCCGGGGTGGCCACACAAGGCCTTCTTCTACCCCCCGGGTCCCAGGGCGTGTTAGTAGGGGAGAGCTTATGTGGGAGTCCTATAAATATTAAATGGAATTAACTTACAATTTATTGACGATTCAGCGGTGAGCGGTGGTCATGTGCGGCGGTGCAGTGGTATCACAGAGAACAGACATCCAAGCTAGAACAAATTTCATTCAGAATGTTGTGTAAGGATTTGAATCTCTACTTGAGTAAGGTTGCAAACCAATATACGATGACAACACTAACGCCACCAAACACCATATTGCCACAGTCAGTGGTGAATTGAAACATTTCAAGTGGTGAATTAAATTAGTATGGGAAATTAATCGATTGCAGCGCCACGCTATTGCCACTTGTGTTGCCGATTTCAAATGGCCGTTAAATTGCTTACACAGTTTCGGAACTGGACTTGGATGTCTGTTCTCTGCGGTGGTATTCAACCACCACAAGCTTACGTAGATGAAGGCGTGGTCGAAAGGGTCGAGCGACACTGTTAGGCAGCGGTTATGAACCAGCGGAGCGCACTGATGGACAGGTCGTGCGTCTTGGTTGGTCACCGGCTTCGAACCACCCCGGTATTTGGACGTGCGGATAGACGGGAGCTTGGTGGTGACCCGCGGGGCGGCTTCGGGCGTCACGGATCGGCGGCCCTAACCTCGGGAAGCGGTTGACTTCGTGAGAGGCGGAGGGAATCCGCGGAGGCGAGGTGATGAGTCGATGGTCGACAGGACCAATCGTGTGGGACCCCCAAATGACTTGGCGGACTGGGGTGGCTACAGCAGTCGTGTTGGATCACCGAAAGGCTTTTTTTTTCTTCTAAACCATAGGGGGACGGAGTTCCGAACCTGGGCTTACAAGTAGCTATTTCAGAGGCTCCCGAGATGTTCAGGTCTGCCTGCTATGTAGAAATGCTTGGACGAGGGAGTTTTCCCAGAAGCTTGGAAGAGGCAGAGCCTGTTACTATTGCCAAAGGCGGGGAAACCACACAGAGACCCGTCGGCATATAGACCACTATGCTTGATTGACACAGCGGGGAAGGTGCTCGAAAAGATCATCCTCAATAGAATGTTGAGGTTCACTGAGGGCGAAAATGGTCTTTCGAGCAACCAGTACGGCTTCCGGAAGGGGAGGTCCACCGTAGACGCTTACAAAAACCGCCTAGAAAGCACTCGAGCCTAAGAGGAGGGAAATTCGCTTCTGCGCGGTAGTGACTCTAGATGTAAGGAATGCGTTTAATAGCGCCAGCTGGTCTGCTATCGCCGATGCGCTTTTGTGTCTGGGGATACCGGAGTACCTGTACAAGATTCTCGAAAGTTACTTTCAGAATCGTGTACTAGTCTACGACACGGAGGTGGGTCGGAAGCATAGGCGCCAACTTGTGACGTAGTTGGGGGGGCGAAGCTCTTCAAAATTGGACAATATTCAACTTTTTTCAGCTCAATGCACTAGTTTTCACGTGAATATGCCTAAACTAGATGAAGTGCGTCGATATTATCCGAATTTCATTGATTTTGCCCCCCCAACTACGTCACAAGTTGTCGCGTATGGTCGGAAGAGATTTCACATAACCTCAGGAGTCCCCTTGGGAGTCCCGCAATGTTCCATCCTGGGTTTGGTGTTATGGAATGTCTTGTACGACGAGGTGTTGAGGTTAGAGTACCCAGTGGGAGTGGAGATTGTCGGATTTGCCGACGACATTACGCTCGAAGTCTACGGTGAAACGATCGAGGAGGTGAAGTTGACTACCAACCACTCGATCAAGGTTGTGGAGGCGTGGATGCGGTCTAGGAAACTGGAGCTGGCTCACCACAAGACAGAGGTGACGGTTGTTAACAACCGGAAGTCGGAGCAGCAGACGGAGATCAGTGTAGGAGAGTGCACGATCATGTCAAAGTGCTCCATCAAACACTTGGGCGTGATGATCGACGATAAGCTTACCTTCGGTAGCCACGTCGATTATGCCTCCACAGCTATTGCGGCACTGTCCCGGATAATGTCCAACAGCTCTGCGGTGTACGCCAGTAAGCGCAAGCTTCTGGCTTGTGTTGCTACGTCCATACTTAGGTATGGCGGCCCGGCGTGGGGTACCGCACTAAGTACTGAATATTACCGACGGAAGCTGAAAAGTACTTACAGGCTTATGTGCCTGAGGGTTGTGAGCGCGTACCGTGACGTGTCACACGACGCTCTCTGCGTCATTACTGCCAGGATGGCCTCTGTGCTCAAATGGCAGCGCGCGTGGAACAATTCCACCAAAAGAAGGTGGACGCATAGGTTGATACCGAGGGTAGATAGTTGAATTAATAGGCGCCATGGGGAAGTTACATTCCACCTGACACAGGTCCTTACAGGTCATGGTTGCTTCCGATAGTATCTAAACCGTTTCGGGCATGCGGATTCTCCCAAATGCCCAGTGTGCAATGGTTTAGAAGAAACGGCGGAACACGTTTTGTTCGTGTGCCCGCGTTTTCACACAATGCGTGGCCGCATGCTTGCCACAAGCGGGGAGGACACAACTCCGGACAATTTGGTCCAAAGGATGTGTAGGGATGAGTTTGACTGGAACGCCGTTTCAACGGCTATTCCCCATATCGTCTGGGAGCTACAGAGGAGGTGGCGCATGGACTCGGAGAATGGCTAGTCCAGATGCAGTACAAGAGGTGGTCCAGGGGTTCGAAGTCGGCTTCGTAGGTCATACCGGTACCCTGCGATCGAGATCGACCCTTACAGCGATTAAGTGGCCGCGGAGAGGAAGTCTCGGTAGCGATGCTGTCGTGGCGTCGGTCTATTGGGTTGGATCCGAGCCCGCGGTTGGAAAGGGGTCCCCGGCAAGGGTCGGGACAGGTGGAGACCCTGCCGTCAGCAACCTGATAGGGCCTGAAGGGTAGTGATACCCTTCCTTACGAGCAGGTCAGATCGGGTTGCACGTGGGCATCAGTTCTTGATGTCTGCCAAGCAGTTGGGCGCGGGCGGGGTTGACCCTGCCCGCTTTCCGAGGACAAAGGGAGTGGCGAGGACCTCTCGGGAAACTGGCTAAGCGCTAGCATGTTACCGTGATGGACTCTCCAGAGCGAGTCATCGATGTTCGTTGCTGCTAGGCTACGCAGCTAACCTTGAGGGTGCGATGTGCACTAGCCCCTCTCTGAAGCAATGCCTTCTTGGTGGTTCCGGAAAGACGTAGGGTTTGGCGACCATAGGAATGTGTTTTAGTGGGTCGAGGAGAGAGTAGTCCTGGCTTTTACTAGTGTTGTAGAAGACGGCCTTAACCCTACACTACCCTAACCTTCCTGTTAGGGTGTCTGTTGAGCAGTTTTTCCGTCGTAATCTGCAGACCGTCGTAATCTGATATCGTGTCTAAAGGATCAACTTCACGCGACCGGTGTTAAGAACAACTCCTGGACTCCCATCGGCCTCGCTATTTCTTAGCCCTTCTCAGCACTCCTTTTTGACGGTTTGTAGGTGCTGCGTTTTCCCGCATCCGTCATCTGACTGTCGCGGTCGCCCAGCCCACCCATCAGTTGTGCTGTGCGTTGGTAGCGTTAGCTCATCTGCCGTCCATCGATTAGATTTGGACGTTGCTAGCTTAACAAAGTGTTTGAGCCAAGGTTTGAGCCTACCGTCCCACTGTGGGTGCTGCGGTGCTCTCCCACATCGCAACAGAGCAAAACAAAATGTTACCATTCGGTAACAATACACACACACTGACCATCTGGCGGTTCGATATAGGGTGGAACACGGAGGAAGACGGCCACAGCCGAAGTTCATCGACCGTCATTGGTGATGGCTGACCTCGCGCTTCGATAAGCCGGCATTTATGGAGCGATTGCTTCTGACAAATAACATCGACGATCTATGCAGTGATGATCTAGTCAGAACCCTATGCTATGCATGTGACGATGCAATGCCAAGGCGATTCCTACCCAGAAATGGACACAAACCGGTATACTGGCGGTGTCCAGAAATCGCAGAACTCCGCGCATCTTGCCTAAGAGCTAGAAGGAGGATGCAAAAAGCTCGCACCGATGAGGATAGAATAGAACGAAGTGATGCCTACAGGATGGTTAAACTGGCATTGAGCAAAGAGATTAAGGCACATAAGTGGGCGTGCTTGTAAATCTCTGTCAGGCAGCTAACACGATCCCTTGGAGTGGTGCCTACAGAGTAGTCATTGCCCAAACGAAGGGCGCGTCAGCACCCTCTGAACACTTTACCGAGATGCTACAGTAGATCGAGGAAACGATGTAGCGAAGATCAACGTTGTAGCGACTGGCCAAAGTGAGGCGGTGACGAGCGACAAGCTCATCACAACAGTGAAGTCGCTTAATTTGAACAAAGCTCCGTGTCCCGTCAGTAGCCATCAAGACAGCCATGTTCAGACATGTTCAGAATGGCTATGCAGATATGCCTAGACAGAGGCGAATTTCCGTAGAGGTGGGAAAGGCAAAGATTGGTTCTACTGCCTAAACTCGGGAAGCCACCTGGCGACCCGTCGACATACAGACCTATCTGCCTTCTGGACACCACCGGGAAACTATCGGAACGGATCATTCTGCCGAGGCTGATGGTCTATACCGAGAAACCCGATGACTCTGGCCTCTCGGATAATCAGTTCAGCTTTCGAAAGGGTCGATCGACAGTGGACGCTATTAGGGCTGTAACGAAAACGGCCTAGATAGTGTTCCAAAAGAAACGAACGGACATCAGCTATTACGCGGTCGTCACATTGGACGTAAAGGATGCGTTCAACTGAGTCGACCGCCATTGAGTGCACCATGAAATACCTATGAGTACCGGTTAGGCTATGTCGGATACTGGAGATCTACTTCAAGAACAGGATGCTAATCTATAACACGAGGAAGGTTAGAGGAGCTACAACATCACCGCGGGAGAACCTCAGGGCTCCGGCCTGGGCCCGGTATTATGAAACGCGGTGTATGATAGGGTATTGAGGCTCAAACATCCATCGGGTGTAAAGCTGGTCTGCTTTGCATATGACATTACCCTCATGGTATATGGCGAGATAGAGGAGGTGGAAGAAGTCTAGATAGTTGGTACTCGCGAATCATAAAACGGAGAAGGTGGGGGTTAAAAACCGCACTTGGTTACTACATGCGGGTGCACGATCAAATCTAAGCGCTCACTGAAGTAATTGGGGGTCATGATCGACGATAAGCTGAAATTCAGAAGCCACGTGGAGTATCCCAGCAAAAGGACGATAATGACATTGTCAAAGATAATGCCAAGTAGCTCGGCAATAGTCTCGAGTAAGCATAAGCTGCTAGCGGTCTCCATTTCACGGTATGACTCCGCTGCATGGTCGAGTGTGCTAGTGGTTAACCGAAACGTGAAGCGACTCGAGTCGAGAGTACCCACAGGCTGATATGCCTTAGGGTGGTCAGTGCATACCGCACGATCCCAAAGGACGCGGTATGTATTGTGGGTTTAGCACTAAATTGATTTCCAAAAAAACTTCATTGACCTCCGCTGCCTTTCCTATGCGTTAAACATAACGTCGGAAGTAGTGCGCTGAACAGTAAATCTGGTTTTCTATACAGCGCACTACTTCCGACGTTATGTTTAACGCAAAGGAAAGGCAGCGGAAGTCAATGAAGTTTTTTCGGAAATCAATTTAGTGCTAAACCCACAATATCTAATGGTGGCAGAGGACGAAGAATGCTTCAAAAGACGCGAGACGGATTACCAGAACATTGTTTATGTTGAAATGACCGCAATGAGTGTCTAATTAGCAAATTTCCTTTTTCAATAAAGAAGAGGTAACAAATATAAACAATTTTGCAGTAATCTGTACGATATTGGTTAATAAATGGCTTGTCTCTCAGCTATTATTCTTGAAACATTTTATTCTAGACCCGATTTTTCAACAAAACATTAAATCGACGTTAAACCAATTAACAAAAAAAAAAAGCGATGACATTGTCGCATCATTTCGGATATTATCTTTCAAGTCACTGCATCTGCCACAATAAAATCTTTTTATGACATTCGTTATTACAAGAAATAAGCAGCTGATGCACGTGATCGTTGCTCCATTAGCAGAGAAATCTTCACCTGGTCATCCGTAATAAATATTGTGCGAGCAACGAACGCCTGCAACAAAATCATCTGTTTGCTGATCCATTAGGCTTGTAATCAGCTGGCGAAATCATCTGCCATAGTAGCTGCCCGCCGTGGGAATTGTAATTCACATGTCAAGAGACCGGCCTTACGTATTCTCTAACTAAAATAAATTTACCGAGAACACTGTTTACAGTTACAGTTACACGTTACACGCAGCGCTGTATGAAGTTTTTTGTTCTAAGCTTGTCCGTCACGCACGATTATTAAATATTATCATCGTGTACACCCTGAAACACACCTCCTCAAACGACCGACTAGCTCATCTGAATCTCCGAGCTGAGGCGGTCCTGCATCGTCGTCGATCGGTGATTCTAAGTTGCACCGCGCTTGACCACACAGCATCCCTATATCTACTCAGACCGGCCGGTTGATCACTGCGAGCAATGCAGCTCGTCGTCGGCGCCGATGACGATGGAAGCACGCGCCATCGTCGGATATCCGAATGCACCGCGGTCGACTCCGGTGCGGAGGTGCATTTCAGGTGGACGCATGATCGCAATGATGCATCGCGCGAGAGAGAACGCGGTTGCGAATAGCCGGTGCTACCGGCCGTTTTCAGTTAGAACGAGAACCTGCAGGTAATTCTGAGCCACCCGTCCGTGTGGCTTGCTTGATATTTAACTGCATGCTGGCGGCCGAGGCTTTTCAGATATTGGTTGATCTTTGGAGAGCTCGGGTAGAACTGGAAGTTTTCGTTTGGAGTTCGTGGTCTAGAACCTCAAGTGCACAGTCAGTGGCGGTGATTAATTGAGTGGAAACCGGATTTGCGAGATAGTGTCGTTTGATTAAATTGAGGTAGTTCTACACGAACGCGAACAAAATGGAAAATTCGGTTAACAAGTTGGTTTTGGTTGTGGTTCTGCAAGTGTTGTTGGCTTTGCAGCTATGTTCGACGGAAAAGTTTGATGTTAAACGTAGGTTGCTCTTGTAGCACCATATGAGTTAACAGTGAAAGTGAATGATTTTGGTATCCTTTTATTGTAGCTGCCTTCATTAAAACATGCAGATTTTCGGACGCAGATTTTGTAGCCTGCTCCACTGAGTCAGTACAAGGATTATTCGATAAACTTGTGACAGGTGAGTACAATACACGTGATATGTTTTTCGTTTAGCTTGTTGAAATATGCTGGAGAATTTGTTGAGTATGTTTCGTTTAGAGAAGGAGAAAATGAAGATAGAATCTGCTCTGTGGAACCATTAAGGAAATGGGTTCCTATTTTGGACACATTGGAGATATTTCTGGAGGAGTATCTCTATAGAGAAACTGCTGTAGATATTCAAGTAGCAGTCCGCTAGAAATCTTGAGGTATTCCCATGAGGAATCCTGGGAGGAAATTTGAAAAAAAAAAATACGTTTAAAGGAAAAAGGAATTTTAGAAGGAATCAATGCAAGTGTCCTAGAAGAAATACTTGTAGGGTTGCATGGGACGTGCTCCTAAAGGCCAAATCAATGGGCAGAAATCCTAGAGAAACTTTAAGCGAAATATTTTGATAAATTTCAGGTGGAATCCCTAGAGGAACCCCGGGAAGAATCCCAAAAGGATTCTCAAGATGCATTCTAGAAACTTCTGTTGGAAACTTTTAAGAAGTTTTAAAAAGGAATCTCGAGAGAAACTTCTGTTGGAAACTTTTAAGAAGTTTTAAAAAGGAATCTCGAGAGAAATTTCTGGAGGCATATACATTCTTGGAAGGAATTGGTTCTCCCGAGCGCTTACTATTTTTTGTATTTTCCCAATGTTTTCACTTACTCCATCCGTTTGTAAGTTATATTGCCTCATAGGGAATTCAAACTCATTTTTATATAGATATAGAGCATTTCCAGCCCAAAATACGGAAATATATGCCATTATTAAGCTCGATTATTTTTTATTGAGATTTTGTTCATGCAGTGAATTTCGTTAATCATTTACTTTTGCATCAACACATATTCATTTTTCCTCACCTAACTATAAAAAATGGAGAATTAAAAAAAAACAAATTCCCGTCTTCAATCAATTATAGCTCGGAAACGGTTTGATTGAAATTATGTATGCGAAGATGCTTAAGGATATTGCAACGACTTCTACAAAAATAAACTAAGAGTAGTATCCATCGCGGATCTCTGAATAACATTTCAGACCATCTCGAATAATACCATTCCTTTTATGGTTGTGGCAAGATTTCTTCTAAGAAAATCTAGGAAATTCTAAAGAATAAGCTTCAAAAACACCACCTGCATTTCCTTTTCCTTTTAGGATTTCTTAGAATAATTGTAGCAAAAATTCATATTAGTATCCCTTGAAAATGCATCCCTGTTTATGAGTCTCTTTATTTTTTTTTTTATTTCAAGGATTTCTCCAGAGATTTGTTAAGCGATTTTTCTTGGCACTTCCTCAGTAGTTTTTTCAAGAAATTTCTCAAAGGATTTATTTTTCAAATTTTGCAGTGTTATTGTTTAATTTCTCCAGGACTTTATAATTGTTTCTGCGGTTTATGAATTTTTGTATACAAAAACCTCCAGAAATTGAATAAACGATGTTTCAGAGAGATTTTTTTCAGAAATTCCTCCAGAAGTTTCTCGAGGGTTTTTTCCTTGGAATTACTTGCGGATCTCCTTTATTAGTCCCTCAGGGATCTCTTGAGTTATCCTAGGGGATATTTATGGTGCCATCAAGCAAAATCAATTAAAAAAAATTGTAGGAATATGTGCAGAAATCACTGAAGAAACTTCTCGAAGTATTCTTAGAGAAACCATGGTAAGAATTTCCAAAGCAATCCCTATAGAGTTTGAAAAGAAATCCCTTGCTGAAATTCCTGAAGCATAGCATAGCATAGCCGACGGTAGACATCCTGGGGTGTCTGTCGATAGAGACGTTTAATGTACCAGAAAAGCTGCCTGGGACTTGACAAACCTTTCATTCAACGAACTCTCTTTTCGACACCTGGCCAGAATATGTCCAAGAACTTGGGCCACTTCGTAGATATGGCATGATACACTAGTTACGTAACGCAAAAATTGACCATTTCAGACCTTATCTGAACCAGTTGTGTACCGGAACCGTTCCGGATGTCCCACCGGAAGTGGCCAAATATAAAAGTGATTCAAAACTATGCATGTGACACACCAAATTGTGGCAATTTCGATAACCTGATGAACAGTTAGCAAGAAAACAGTCTCAGACCTTATCTGAATCGATAGTATTCCGGAACCGGTTCCAGATGTCCCGCCGGTAGCGGTCAAATATAAAAGTGATCCAAAACTATGCATGTGACAAATCAAATTGCGGCATTTTCGATAACCTGATGAACAGTTAGCAATAAAACAATCTCAGACCATATCGGAACCAGTTGTGTTCCGGAACCGGTTCCAGAAGTCCCGCCAGAAGTGGCCAAATATGAAAGGGATCCAAAACTATGCATGTGACACATCAAATTTTAGCATCAACAGTTAGCAAGAAAACAGTCTCAGACTAGGTTTCAGACCATATCTGAACCGATAGCGTTCCAGAACCGGTTCTGGGTGTCCCACCGGAAGTGGCCAAATATTAAAGTGAACCAAATCCATGCATGCGGCATATCAAAGCGCGGCTTTTTTGACAATGGAAGGTTGGAATAAAAAAAGACTCAGACCATGTCTGAACCGGTAGTGTTTTGGAACCGGTTTCGGATATCCCGCTGTAAGCGGTCAAATATAAAATTGATCTAAACCCATGCATGCGACATATCAAACTGCGGAAATTTCGAACAGTTAGCAAGAAAACAGTCTCAGACCATATCTGAAACGGTAGAGTTCCGGAACCGGTTCCAGATGTCCCACCGGAAGTGGTTAAATATAAAAGTGACTAGTTTATTTGTGGACGCAGTAGCGCCCGTGGCAAGTGTTTTTTTTTTTAACAAACGGTTCATGTGTCATTCTTCTCGTTTGAATTGAGTTTTTTATTCGGTGAATTCAATGCAACTTATATTTACATCTGAAAAAACTTCAGTGAAATCACCGGACAGACAAACTGGACTATTTGTGTTATTTTTAGCAACTGCTGCATTCGGTTGTTTAAGAGTAACAGATTCTTTTCCGCATAAAAAAAATCTTTAGCTTCTGTTGTCTGTGGTTTTTATTCATCAAATGCTGTGTCTGGTTGTCTATGGTTGTCACTGGTTCTGTTCTCTGCATCTGATAGTAAAAAAGAATTAAAGTGTCAAATACAAAAAAAAACAAAATTTTCAACGTCTGTTGTCTGTGATTTTTTTTATCAAATGCTGTGTCTGCTTGTCTATGGTTGTCACTGGTTTTGTTTTCGTCATTTGATAGTAAAAAAATTGAAGTGTCAACAGCTTTAAGAAAAAAATAAAATTTTCAACGTCTGTTGTCTGTGGTTTTTTTTTTTCATCAAATGCTGTGTCTGGTTGTCTATGGTTGTCACTGGTTTTGTTTTCGTCATCTGATAGTAAAAAAAATTGAAGTGTCAACCAATTTAAGAAAAAAAAAAATCAAAATTTTCAACGTCTGTTGTCTGTGTTTTTTTTATCAAATGCTCTGTCTGGTTGTCTATGGTTGTCACTGGTTTTGTTCTCTGCATCTGATAGTAAAAAAAAAATAGTGTCAAATAATTAAAAAAAAAACTCAAAGCTTCCAACGTCTGTTGTCTGTGATTTTTTTTATCAAATGCTGTGTCGGGTTGTCTAAGGTTGTCACTGGTTTTGTTTTCGTCATCTGATAGTAAAAAAAATTAAAGTGTCAAATATTTAAAAAAAAATTTCAACGTCTATTGTCTGTGATTTTTTTTCATCAAATGCTGTGTCTGGTTGTCTATGGTTGTCACTGGTTTAGTTCTCTGCATCTGATAGTAAAAAAGAATTAAAGTGTCAAATATTAAAAAAAAAATTTCAACGTCTATTGTCTGTGATTTTTTTTTCATCAAATGCTGTGTCTGGTTGTCTATGGTTGTCACTGGTTTTGTTCTCTGTATCTGATGGTAAAAAACAATTAAAGTGTCAAATATGTATTTGAAAAATTCAAAATTTTCAACGTCTGTTGTCTGTGATTGTCACTGTGGTTTCTTCATCAAATGCTGTGTCTGGTTGTCTAAGGTTGTCACTGGTTTTGTTTACGTCATCTGATAGTAAAAAAAAAAAATAAAGTGTCAAATAATTTAAAAAAAAATCAAAACTTTCAACGTCTGTTGTCTGTGATTTTTTTTCATCAAACGCTGTGTTTGGTTGTCTATGGTTGTCTCTGGTTTTGTTCTTTGCATCTGATAGTAAAAAAAAATTGAAGTGTCAAATATTTTAGTTTTAATGAGAATTTCCCCGCGTGCTGCGTCTGGTTGGCTAGTCACCGGACAGACAAACGAGGCTATTATATATATGATGATATAAAACCATATCTGCACTGGTTCCGGGTGTCCCGTTGAAAGTGGCCGTATATAAAATTGAACAAAACTTTTGCATGTGGCACATCAAATCACGGCTTTTCCGATGAATTGCTGACCGGTTATCAAGGAAGTATGCTAAGATCACATTAGGGACCATCAGTAGCTCCGAAACTAGTTCTGGGTTTCCCTTCGAAAGCGCCCAAATATAAAAATGAATCAAACCCATGCATGCGACACATCAAAGCGCGGCTTTTTTGATAATCTAATAAACGTTAGCAAGCAAATAAGCTCAGACTGTTTAAGAAACTACCGGTAGTGTTCCGCAACCGGTTCTGGGCATGCGACACATGAAATCGCGGCTTTTTCAAATAAATTCCGAACGGTTAGCAAAAAATAGCCTCAGATCACAAGAATTTTCGGCTTTTTAGGTAACCCGAAGAACAGTTGACAAGATCATAGTCTCTGACCATATTTAAGACAACTGGAATCGGTTCCAGGTGTCCCGCCAGAAGTGGTCAAACGTAAAATTTAACGAAACCAATTCACATCAAATAGCGGAATTACAAAAATGAACAAAATAAATGTCAAAGCGATAAATCAAATCGTGGCTTTTTGATAGCCTGTAAACGTTGGGTCATGGGTGAGATCATAAGTGAAGAAATGGTCAAAGTCTTCATATATGCAAGAGAACAAAATCGTGACCAAAGCGATCTCTTCAAATCACACAATTTCAGATTCCTGCGGTGTAAATGTATCAAAGTTTTATGAACAAATTAAAATCAAAGTTTTATGGACAAATTATATTTTAATCGCATCAACACCGAATAAAGCTTTTTCAATCTTCAATCTCGTTTTGTTTCTTAAATTACTGCTCACAATTTGGGTGCGACTGGTTGAGCCCTCGCTCTTCTCCTTGCGAATGAAATTTGATTGGAAAATTCACTTCTTTTGCATTTTCTCGTAAGGAGGTCAAATTTTACATGAATCGTGTTACCAATGATAATATTTATAATATAGAATAAGTGTGCTGAAATAAACATTGGTGAAGATCACAAAGTGATCTGTGATTGTGAATAAAGTTAACCTTCTTCATGCATTAGCTGACGCTCACCCCGCTGCCATAGTGCATGGAATGGGGTCATAATGACCACGACTAGGGTTAAGATAGTCAAGCAGTCAACTGAGAGGTCTAATATTTTTCAGCTCTGTTTTGCTGTTGAACATAACATCGAAATATGTACCATCAATAAGTTTCCCATATCGATGATGGCTTTGTTAAAATTGTTGCTTTTCTATATAAAGTGTTCACAGGATAGAAACATTTTGGCTAACGTCGCCGGAAAGTTCATGAGTACATATTCAACGAGAAAGGCACTATCGCCACTAGGTGGATTAATTTGGGTTTTTTTGTGTGGATCGTAACGCTAAGCTCGACTCCCAAACACCTCACCCCCCCCCCCCCCCCCACCCCAACCCTAAACAGAAAGAGTAAACATAAGCGTTAAGCAAGTCGCACAAAGTTCATAGGTAGTACAGCCCCAAACCCTAGCGCTGTTATAAGAATTGCCTTCTTCCAGTCGGATACCAAAGCACACAGATAGAAGACCAATTCCTTACTCCTAGACAAGACTGACGCAATTATACAACAGTTGAGTGCAGTTCTGACCTCGCCCATGCAACTGCTGAGAAATAGAAAAGGATGGTTAGTTGGACACCTAAGAAAGATGTAGAAAGTGGTAAGAGAATATGCTACCGGATCTCTTGCTGAAATTCCTAAAACAATCCCTAAAGATCTGAAGTCTCCCTGGTGATAAAAAATATTTTCTCAGAAAAATGTCTGAAATAATCCCAGCAGGAATTTCGAAGAGAAACTCTGAAAACCCTTGAACGAATCCCAAAATGAATTTCTTAAAACTTCATGAAGAAATAGATGGAGAAACTTCTCAGGAAGCTCTTGAGGGAATTCGTAGAAAAAAAATGAAGGAGTTTATAGGAAAATCCCTGAGAAATCCTTTAACTAAATTCTTTTAGGATTTTTTAAAGTATTTTTTGAGAAATCTGTGAACGAATCCAGAATACCTGAAGAAATGTATCAGATAAGCGTCTACAAAAATCCCTGAAAAAAACCCTGAGATATGTCTTAAGGAATTTCTGTAGAAACTCCTAGATATTATTTTTGAATACATTTCTTATAGATTCCTTGGAAAAGCTATTGGAGTAATCCTAGAGAAAATGCCGGAGACATTTCTAGGACAATACAAGGGGAAATATCTGAACGAAATCCTTCTTGAATCTCTGGAGGTGCTTCTGCCTCAAAAACTGAAAATCAAGAATCTATGGAAGAATTCCTGCAAAAGCTTCTGTACAGATTCATGTGGAAATTTTTAGTGGACTCTAAATTCCTGAGAAATCTTTGGTGGACTTCCTGAAAAAGTCTCTAGACGAATTTTTGAACAAACCACTGGAAGAAATTATTTAAAAAAAATCGAAAGAGTTAGCATAAATATCGCTGAACGAAACCCTGGTTTCCGTTGAATTTTTAAATGAATCCTTAGAAGAATTTCTAAAGTAATTCCTGGTGGAATTTCTGAAGAAATCCATAGAAATCTACATAAAAGAATTCTTGTGGAAATTTAGAATGAAATTGAGAATTTCAAAAATGAATCGCCGAAGGAGTAGCTGTAAGAAACCTTGGTAGATTTTAACGCTGAATTACTGGAGTAATTTCTGGAGAAATCCATAAATGTTTCCTTGAACTTGACAAATTTGTGGAGGAATCTCATGAAGTATTTTTGAAGGAATCTCCTGGAAAATTTGGAAAAGAATCCCTGAAAGAATTTCTGAAGGAATTGTAATTGTTATGTTAGATATCCTGAAGGAGTCTGTGGAAGATTTGCTGCAGAAATCCTTAAAGAAATTTTGACTTTCTTAAGGAATTGGTGAAGGCATTTCTGCAGCAATCCGTCGATGCTTTCTTGAAAAAAAAAACTCTCGTTCGGATTCCTGAAAAAAAAATGGAGAATATTTAAAAAAAAACGGACGGAAGCTTTTCTAGGGAAATTTTGCGAGAAATTTCTAGAGGATCCCTTAACGAAAATTCCGAAGGGAAATTCTAGAGGAAATTCTGAAGAGATTCATGAAAGATGATTTAAAGAGCTTTCAAAAGAAATCCCTGAAAGACTTCAACAGGAATTCCTGCAGGATTTTTTAAAGAAATCTGTGGAGCAACATCGGAAGGAATCCAGGAAAGGTCTTTTAAATCTTAAAAAAAATCTAACTTAATTTCTGGGGTTATTTTTGGGGCAAACTTTGAATAAAATTCTAAATGAAACTAATTTGTTTCTAAAGGAATCAATGGAAGAATTCATTATGGATTTAAAAAAAATGTCCGAAAGCATTCATGGGATTTTTTCTTTATATTCCCTGGAAGATGTTCTTAATGAATTGGCCCGTCACAAATTACGTCACGCTTGTAGGGGGTTGGGGGTTTTGCAGAACGTAACAACAAAATTATTTTGAGGTCCCATATAAAAAGTGTGGCATAGAAGGGAGGGAGCGGTTTAAGAAAGGTCGATTTTTGCGTGACATAATTTGTGTATCACCCCAATCACTGGAGGAATTTCTGAAGTAATACCCGAAAGATAACCATGAAAACTTTAAGATTTTTTTTTTTGTTGGGATTTGAACCACTGCGACCATTACTTTGATCTATTGTGGTATATCCCTGTTTAGTTTCGCATTTGTTCAGGATGACGAGTCACCATTAAGGGTTGACGTCGTTTGCTGATTATGCGAAGTATGCCAATCTGGGATGATTCTTAGGATAAAATCAACCATCAAATTGGGATTTTTCAACCAAACTTCAGAAGGATTTAGAATACCCTTGGTGAAATATTGTCTTCTACGCCCAAATAGTGCAGGACTGTCACATAACAGATGGTGAGAGGTCTCAATTGCATAGTTACAGAATCGCCTGACATCAGTTTGACATCGATTAATATTTTTCAAATGATATCGTGTCGGGCAGTGCCCCGTGACAAGCCCAATAGCTATGCTCAGAGATTTTTCATTTAGGTTTAATGGTTTTTCTGTAGTTTTATCATTCGGAGTTATGAACAGTTTGGATTGTCTTGATGTTTTCGTAGCAATCCAGTTTGATTGTATCATTTGATCCTCCCATCGCTTTACTTCCATTTGTATTTCACATTTAGATACACCACAGAATGGTTCTGGGCCAATGAATTGAACTTCAGAGCCTTCTCCGGCAAGTGTATCAGCTTTCTCATTACCTTCTATTCCACAGTGACCTGGTACCCAGTACAGATTAACCTGGTTTTTAGCGGCCAACTGTTTCAGTAGTTCAATGCATTCCCACACCAGTTAAGACTGACATGTGAAAGATTTTAGTGCATTCAAAGCCGCCTGACTATCTGAAAATATGCGAATCCGTGTATGCCTGTACTTCCATACATGTACAGGCATACAGACACACGCTCCAGAATTGCATATATTTCTGCAAGAAAAACGGTTGTCCATTTTCCCATTGATATTGAAATATTCAGCCCTGGCCCGGTAATTCCAGCTCCAGTGCCATGATTCATTTTTGAGCCATCTGTGTAGAAAATAACCGATCCTGGTAAGATATTCGGCCCTCCCGATTCCCATACTTGACGATCAGTGTTGACCACTGTGTATGGTATATCAAAGTTCAGTCTCTTATCCATCCAGTCTTCGTTCATTACTACTAATTGATTAACGAGAAAATCTTTCAGTATACTGAGATGCCCGACAAGATTACCTTCCAGTAATATAGTACTTCTTCTTAGCCTTAGGGCATTCTTTTCAGCTTCCTTTTGCACATATTGATGCAGTGGAAGATCATAAAGAGCGACATCTAAGGCCTTTGACGGTGTACTATGTATTGCTCCTGTTATAGCTATACAAGCCCAACGTTGTAACTTTTCGAATCTTCTTTGTGTTGTATATTGTTTTGTCTTGGGCCACCAAACCAGCGATGCATAGACTATCCTGGGTCTCACGATAACCGTATAGATCCAATGAATCATTTTTGGTTTGAGTTCCCATTTTCTTCCAAACGTAGTTTCACTTACCCAAAAAGCACTCGTGGCTTTGTTAATAACATATTCTAAGTGTAAGTTCCAGTTAAGTTTATCATCTAGAATTACTCCCAGATATTTAGCATTTGACGAGTATTTTGAGATATATCCGTTAATTTTCGAAGTTTTTAAAGTAGGTTTTCTTCTGCGGGTAAATGGTACTAAAATTGCTTTTGAAAGGTTGATGTTCAATCCTTCGTTTTGACACCAACGCCAGGTGCAGTTTAGTGCAGATTGCATTCTGTTTCAGAAATTTTAAAATTTGATTGATTTTAGTCTAAAGTTTGTAAGCGAAATTGCAATGGAATTTATTGATGTTCCACCTTGTTCGGTTGTTCTATTTTTGGTAAAAGTTCAGATTACCGAAGTTCAGCATAGTTTTACCGAAGTTTGATTATTTTTACCGAACGTTCGGCAAACATTGCCCATAATTCGGTAGAGTTTACCGAACGTTCGGTAATTTTTTGTTGAACTTCGGTAGAACAGCTGAATACGGTACTTTGCTAGTGTGTATACTTCAACAGTGAGACATTTTGTCGTCTGAAGCATTCGAACTCATTAGAGATAATACGATTGTGATACGGTTATTTCTGAATGCTATTCATGCTGTTCTTTCTTCCCCAGTGCTAAGCTTTTATTCAGAAGTCATCATTGCAAGCGAATGCTCTATGCAAGGTGCTGTAGGTGCAATTAGTTAATTTCAAGTAAACGTATTATCATAAGTGGTCACTGTAGACTCTCATCACATTTTCTCATTGCGCAATATGTGCAAACATACACTTACTCTCCAATTGACGAGTGCACTGCAAAATGAACCTATTAGTAGTGTTGCTAGCCAATGACTTTGAAAATTCAGATTCGTTGTCAGCACCCGTCGAACAAAAATAAGCGAATGCATCCCACTATTTAGCCAAAATTAATTATCTATTATTTAAAGCAACAACTTGCAAAAAAGGTAAAACTATCCAATCGCCGTAGTTGCCGTCGCCGCGCCGTCACTGCCACTGCCATCGCTGATCGCCACGGGCACATGCGGATGCATGCCGCGTTTAACATTGATCGTGAAAATCGCACCCACTGCAACCCCATGTTGTAGAAGGTGGTAGTAAACGGTGCCACCGGTCGTTGCGACGCGATGGGTATACGACGACGCACATCGGCACCAGCCATCTTATGGACGGTTGTGCAACTGCGGCTCGGAACCGGCTTCGATTTGTTGTGGTTGGGTGCAGTCCGATGGTCTATGTACTACGACGGATCTGTCCTCAATTCTGATAATTTATATTTGATCATCGCTCTGGTGCTGTACAAGTTCTAAGTCAGCTCACATGGCTGAGCTTTGCGAAGTTCAGATGGCTTTGATACACATGGAACGAAGAGATCTTAAACTTGAGTTTAGGAGATATTGGGGTTTCGTTTATTTTTCTTCTGAACCACAGGGAGATGATCTGCTCAGCACTCAGCAGACACCAAAACAGGGAGATCTAGATAGTTCGTGGTTAAGGACCGTCTTCAACAACAAAAGTAAAATGCCAGGACTACTCATTCATCGACCCTCCAAATAACATTCCAGTGGTCGCCAAACCCTTCGTCTCTCCGGAACCACCAAGAATGTATTGATTCTGAGAGGGGCTAGTGCACATCAAAACTTCAAGGTTAGCTGCGTGGCCTGAGGCAACGAACATCGAGATTCGCTTTGGGGAGTTCACCAAGGCAGCATGCTGGCGCTTAATCAGTTTCCCGAGTGGTCCTCGCCACTCCCTTTGTCCTCGGAAGGCAGGCAGAGTCGACACCATGCCTGCTTCCAACTACACAACAAGTATCCAGAACTGATACCGCGTGCATAGCGATTTGACCTTCCCGTAAGTAAGGCCCTATCAGCCAGCACACAGATGGACGTGTCGACATGTGGTCTCCACCTGCCCCAAGCTTGCCGGGGACCATCTTCCAACCGCTGGCTCAGATCCAACCCAGTAGACCGACCCTACAACAGCAACGCTACCACGATATTCTCCCCGCGGCGACGTAATCGTTGTAAGGGTCGATTTCGACCTCAGGGCACCGGTATGATCTGCATAGCCGATTCCGCACCCTTGGAACTCATCTTGCATAACGTGTGAACTAGTAATTTTTGAAGTGCACGTGTCACCTACTCTGTAGCTCCAAGACGATGAGGTGATAGCCGTTGAAATGGCAAAACCACATTTGAACCAAACTCATCCCTACACATCCTCTGGGCAAGATTCTCCGGAGATGTGTCCTCCCCACATGTGGCAAGCATGCAGTCACTCATTGTGAAAACGCGGGGATACGAAAAAAACGTGTTCCGCCGGCACTGCATAGGCTGGCAATACGATTCAAACCTCTTGTAAGGTCCTTCAGCCTCTTGCCATGCAACTTCGATCCCTACCTCCTCGTGGCACCGGCCGGGGTACGAGCAACCTTAGGGGAGAGTGGGTAACCAACCACGATGGGAACTTTGGTCGTTTGCTGCTGACGGACGGACGTGAGGTGATCGAAAGGTGGAAGCAGCACTACGACGAACACCTGAATGGTGCGGAGAGCGCAGACATGGGGGACCATGGCAGCGGGAGAAATGACTACGTCAGCGCAGCAGGGCTGTTCGGGTCCATATGAAGTTGATCATCAATATTAACTTCTTTTCTCGATCAGCCTAGATTGGCTAAGAATAACACTACGGACTGCCTCTTCCGGTGGAAAGAGTCCATCAAACAAGTGACCCCTAATTCATGGTGTCATGTGGCTATATGCTTACCGTGCCTAGGAATGAATGTTTAGGGGGGTTTAATGAAATCCTAACCGCTTAACGGAGCCTGTGGAGTACTAGGGCGCCCTCCACAGTATTCTGCTCTTAGTGCGCTAACCGGAGCAATGGTGCGCAGTTGACCTTGTGTTTCTCCGAGATAATCTGCTATACTTCTTAAGCCTCAACTGCGAGGCTCAATAAGGGTGGGATTATTAGTATGTTGTTTATTATCTTTAATTATAACCTATATGGCTCTTCGTATTATGCGTTCTTCACAGTGTCCTCTGTGTATCTTCGTCTCTGGCGTTTTTCAATCGATACCGGATTGGTTTTTATCGCTGCTCTTTTTTCTTGTGTTGTGGTTGTAAGAGTTTGATCGTGCCTAGTTTGGGTAGTGGCTATGGTTATGACAGCTCAGATCAATCTTCAGCGTAAAAGAACAGCTTTGCTGCCGTAATTCTGCAAAGTGACGTAAGCGACATTGATAGTTTTGGCCCATTTTTTGGTTATTATGCATATAACGCTTGGTCATTTGTTCCATAGATGATAGATTACGACTAGATCTTTCATTCTAATACAGCAGGCATACCACAGTTTTATTTTTACACCAGATATTGTATATAATATACCAAAAAATGTCAAAATTTTGAATAACGCTTACGTTACTTTTCAGAATTACGGCAGTTTGGTCCAAGAACCTTACTTTCGTAGAAGGGATTTCTATGTAGATGTAAAGCCTGTATCTGCAATAATCGGAACACAGAAGTACGGCTGTAGCTCTGTAATGAATCAGTAAAATTGGCCAAATAATTGGCTGAGAGCTCTTTGGTGTATGTTTATTATTTGTGCCAAATTTCATGAAAATCGATGCAATACTTTTAACTGTGGATGAAAAACAAACAGACGTAGTTTTAAGCATTTTGTACAATCTTCACCAATTTTCATTCGCATGACAGATGGTTCTTTTACGCTGCAGTTCAAAGTTCTGTGGTGATAATTATGAAATTTCGTCAGCAGTTAGACACACTTTCTTGCAAAATTTCATCAACTTTGATCAATTGGTTTGGAAGCTACTGGTGCTGATAGGGGTGAGTTATTATTATTATTGGCTCTTTATTATGGGGATTTTCAGCCCGAGGCTGGTTCATCCCCGATAGGGGTGAGTGTTAGTAAATTTTTTTCGTGTTTTTCATGTGCGATGTTTGCCTATTCATAACTTTTGAATTTCTCTGCCAATTTTCATGAAATTTTCACAGAAGGTAGTTGATTATGTATATATTATGCCTGCAAAATTTGATGATTATTGGTAAAGAACTTTCAATAGTACAATCGAAACAATAAAGGGTGCTGATTTATTGCCTTCTGCGGAGCTAAAATCACGTTCAGTCCCAATACATGTTTCGACTAAAAAACTGTTGATAGTGCATCGTTTATTTTTTTTTTTAATTTTGCCTATGCAACAAAAGTAGATTGATAGATTTGTATTCAAAATTTCTGCCATTTTCTTTGCTGAATTCCAAAGTTACAGCGCTTCAAGCAAAACTAGGGGCTGTACAAAATTCAATGACGCACATTCTTCTGTTTCATTGCTACAACAAAAAGTACTGCACCGATTCACATGAAATTTTGTAGGTGACATTAACACATCTTAAGAAGTTATTAAGCCAAATTTGAGCAATTTTAATGTATCTATTGCAGAGTTGCAGCTGTATTTCTGTGTCCTGATTATTGTGGATACAGGCTTTAATGCTTTAATTAACACCTATATGGTTCCGCATTTTGCGTTTGATCCGATGTTTGCTACTTTCAGTAAAATTGAAATGGCAATCTCGCGTGTCATGCCTCGAGCCCCAAAATGTTTTGATAAAACTGCTTGTTTGTAGCCTTGCTATTCCCAAATCTTGGTGGGATTATACTGTCAAGTTTATTCCGTAAGTGGATGATGCATCGTATGAAGTTCAGACCTATCAATTTGACCTCTTTCTTCTGAAATTATTAGAACGTTTTGTCGAGCATCACACCCGTGATGTTTTTCTGGCAAACATGCCTCTCCATGGGAACCAACATGCTTACCAAAATGAAAAGTCCACTGTGATTAGTTTACGTAATGTTGTTTACGATATCGGAAAAGCATTCATTCAAAAACATTTTTGTTTGGGTGTTTTCTTGGATTCCAGGATACTTTCGATTCCATATTGGAAGCCGCATTGATTGTCCTATTTATCTTTAAGTCATTTCCAATTGGATTTACCAAATGCTCAAAAACCAACATCTCTTCTCGGCATTACGTCAAGCAGCGATTAGGAAATTGAGTGTGGATGGCCCCATGCGGGAGTCTTGCCATCACTTTTGATGAATCTTATAGCAGAAACGCAATTGAGATAACTCAATGTGGTTTTCCTACTTATGATTTTGTCCGTCACAAGCCTCAACAGGCTTCTTCATTTCTATATCTTAGCTGAAAATCCGACTGTGGAACTTTGAATCATTTGATATGTAACTACCCAGTTTTTACGCAACTGCGTTTCCGAGTACTCGTTAAACACTTGATTAAGAGAAACTGAAAAGAAAATCGCATTAAGTACTGTTCCTTTGAATTCCACTAAGAATTTGCATCCTTTGACAGATACGTATTTCGACTTCAACTGTAAGGTCGTCTTCAGTGTCTTGTACTTGACTCGACTGTACAAGATACTCGAAGTACAAGATACTGAAGACGACCTTACAGTTGAGGTCGAAATACGTATCTGTCAAAGGATGCAAATTCTTAGTGGAATTCAAAGGAACAGTACTTAACGCGATTCACTACTTATACATTGCCAAGCCATAATCTACCAAAATGAATTACAAGCTCAAAGCACCCCTTTGCACCCTACAACCAGTGTCAACAAGCAGCATAATCTACCCCGACACAATCCAAACGACACTTGCATAATATGCGAACATCTCGGCTTACACGGTCCGGGCCGGAACAAAATGCTTGTCACAAGATCGGCGTTGCCAAATGAGTTATGCCGCCCGCCTTCAGCTATGTGTAGCTAGCCAACTGCGGCTTTCCGCGTCGGATTTCCGCAAATCTTCACCCACCCCATTCCACACACGACAGTTGGTTCAGTAGGCAGCTACCAAGTCAAACACCCCAACTAGCTCGTTTGTTTGCTTTTGCCTCGGCAAATGACATCCAACTATGTAACTGCTACGACAACATAACCTCAATAAACGTTCAATGGTGGTACGTACCTCCACGCTGGCTGCCGTAAGATGCAGTCAGCAGATCTGGTTGGCCGTTAGAAGCTGCTGTAATTGGACGTATCATGCGATCACCAGTAGTGTTCTCACCACATGGGTTGATAGAACCTTAGAACCAGTTCCACGTGTTGCTTTTGCTTACCAGCTGAGGTGCTGCTGTCGTGCTGTGATGGCAAAAACATACCCCCAGTGACACTGACACTCTCGCAAACCATGTGTGAAGAATTGCAAGCCAAAATTGTGGGACGTATAGATGATCGTAAATTAAGTTACTACCGATGCAGAATGCTTTCCATAATAGTACGATAATTTTGTTTTTCTTGTGTTTCTTGTTCTTGGCGAACGACTGAATTTAAAACTTCTAAAAAAATAACTCAGGGAACTTCTGAGGAAATTTCTGTAGGATTGTTACAGAAATCCCAAAAGCAGTTTCTGGAAAAATCTCTGGATAAAATCTAAAGAAATTCCTTTTTAAATTTATGAAGAAATCCTTACAATACTATAGTTGTAGATATTTCTGAAGTACCGCGATTTCGGGTGAAATTGATCGACGAGAGGGCTATTTTTATTTGTTAAAAATAAAGCCTTAAACTTAAAACAATTTCTAAAAGTTAAAAGTTCTCAAGAGTTATTGAATTGTGAGCTTACATGTTTCACAGCCAATTAGCCACATATTTCTGTATAAAATTCAATATTTTCTGAAACTGCCTGTCGAACTTCAGAGACACTTTCAAACTCTTGTTACCATACCTGTAATGAATATTCGAATGAATGTTTCTAGCTGCCAAGTATTCGCTAAAAACCCGATTTCGTCATCATAAGTTCTTAAACTATTGAAATTTATGCATAAAATTGTACTTTTCCGGAAGTTATAACATTTTTAGTATAGAAATTGCATACTTTCAGGCGTTTTCTTAAAATTTATTAAACTTCAAACTTGAATTTAGTAAACTTTTAAAAATTTTGCATAGCTTTTCGCACTCCGGGGTAATTAATTCAGGATGATAACAGTAGTTTACGCAACAAGGTGCAGAATGACGATTTTTACAGCACGAGTCGTACATTTATCCAACGAGGCTTGCCGAGTTGGATAATTACGACGAGTGCTGTAAAAATCGAGTTCTGCACCGAGTTGCATACAACGTTTTTTGCAAGTTCATAAATTACCGCTTGAGGATAGTTTTTAACAAAACGTCTGCATCAAACTGCACACTGATGCTCATAGCCATGTTTAAGAAAATCTGATCATAACAGGTTATACAGAGTAGTTGTCACAATTTTTCAAAACTGCGTTCAGAAAGCATCAAGAAGTTGATCAAAACTGAAAACAGAGCTGTAATGTTTCATTACGCAACGCAAATCAGTGCTGTAATGAACCATTACAGCACTGTTAATTTGGTGTGGGAAAGTAGGCCTTTTCCTGTCAGATTTGCGTGAGGTAAAACAGCCTATTACGATGAGAAATTGCAAAAAATATTTTATGCACTTACAAAAACATTTCACTGGCTGATTAATTTTACCCCGAATTTAAAATTTTTGATTTTTTATTTCAAATGATATTTTTTGTAATAAAATAATAAGTAGTAGAATTTTTAACCACGTTGACTGATGAAAACCATGGTCGTACTTGTTTTAAAGCATTAAATTTAATCATATCGATAAGTTTTCAAAAATTATTCAAAATCTAAGAAAAGTGATCAATTTCACCGGAAATCATGGTAATCTGGATATTTTTGGGAAAATTTTGGAAGCAATTCCTCCTGGATATTCTAAATGCATTTATGAAGGAATCTTTAAATGAATCACTGGAGAAATTTAGGAAGGAAACTGGTCGAGTTCTTAAAGAAATCTCTAAAGGATATCTTGCAACTGCAACAATCCCTGAAGGAATATCTGAAGATAGCCAAGTAAAATTTTTGAAGACATCTATGGACATTTATGGAGAAATATTGGAAAAAATCTTGGGAAACCATTTACCTGACACTATTTTAGAAGACCTCCTGGAGAGAAAATTCTCTAAAGTATCTGTGGAGGAATATTTGAAGGAACAAATGGATGAACATTTGTAGATATTCTGGGAAAAAAATCCTCAAAAATCCAAAGGATTTAATGTATTATCTACTTGGAAATATTTGTGGTGAAATCGCTGAATAAATTCTTCAAAGCATCCAAAGTTCTTGGAGAACTTCATGATGGAATATCTCCTTGAATTTCTGAAGGAATCCCACGAAAAAATCCTAAAAAACGCTGGAGGACTTTTTAGAAAAATCCTTGGAAAACTGTCTGAAGAAATTTTTGGATGCGTCCCTGGAAGATTCTATAAACGAATCCCTAGAACATGAAACTCTAGTGAAAATTTCTGAAGGAACTCACTTATGTCTTTCTTAAGGAATCCTTGGAAAAATTTGCGAAAAAAATCTTAAAGAAACCCCAGGAGGAATTTCTTGAAAAATTCTATGGAGATGTAACCACTGCAGTGCACTGGAAGAATCTCTGAAAGAATCCTTTGAAGATTTTTAGAGACTTTTTGGAATCCCTCCAGAAACACGTGAAGAAAGGTTGAAAGATATTCTAAAGAAAATGGGCCCATATAGCCACAGCTAAAAAGGCGTAGGTATCCAGTATGGCCATGCTGGGGTGACAGGTTCAATTCCCGGTCGGACCAGGAAACTTTTCGTGAAGGCTCTTTTCTTTGGCTTCCTTGGACATACAGCATCTTCGTATCTACCACTCGATATACACATGCAAAATCGTCATTGGCTGGGGAAGGTCTCAGTTAATAACTAAGAAGTTGGTTGTAGAACTATAGCTGATGAAAAGGCTTTGTCCCAGTGGGGATGTTACGCTAAAAAGAAGAATATTATTCTAAATAAATCGTTGGAGAAGTTTTAGAGGAATTCCAGAAGCAATCATGCTAGGAGCTTTTCTTAAGGAACCTCTAAAACAATCTATGAAGAAAACTTTGGAGAAATTTTTATGGGGATTTAGATTTTCTGATTTTCCAAAAGAATCACTCGATGAATTCCTGAATGACATGCAAGATTTTCCGAGAGAATCCGAAAGATTTCTGAATGCATTCTAGGAGGAATTGTAGAATAAGTCCATGGCATGTTTTCTATAGGTATTTATTTATTTATTTTTTTTATTTATTTCCATAACAAATCAATGTAGCTTAAGGATCATTCCTTTTAAAGCGCTACAATTAGTCACGATCAAGAAAAATAACAACTTATCTTACATTTCTACATTTCTGATTAGATATTCACTAATGTTGATTTCCCCTGCTAAACCATTTATCGCATTCTTGCTGAAAGCTACTAAAAGAATTAAGGTTTTTTATTTCGTTTGGTAGAAGATTCCAGTAAATTATGCCTCTTACAAATAGCGTATTTGCATAGTGTGCTGTATTGTGCGAGGGTGTTATGAAGTTTCTGATACGAAGGCTTTGAAAAGGATTAAGGATTTGGTGCAGATATTATGGAGTTGAAAATCTAATTATCTTGAATAGGGTTAAACATGATCGCACCTTAAGAAATTCTTGGAATGGACATCCAATTAATTTGGATTGCAGATGAGATACAGTTGAAAATCTTGACAAGTTAAAAACATAACGAACACAACAGTTAAGTGCAATTCTAAACCTATCAATTGCTCTGGCGGAAGCATTCAAAAGAAATACATCACCGTAAATCAAGTGGGGTAGTAATAATGATTTGAACAGTTGCAACTTAACATTAGTAGGCAGCATATTTGAAGATAATTTCAGTAATCGCAAACCACCATAAATTTTCCACACATGTTATTAACGTGACTGTCCCATTCCAGATTATTCTGAATTATGAAGCCTAAATTGGAAACCTTATCAACATATTCTAATTTATCATCGCCCAAATAAAATATTGGTAGAGAGTCAATGTGGGTATGTCTGGATATGAACATTACTTTGGTTTTGGAGGCATTAATTGGTAACAAGTTTTTGTTCGCCCAACTCATGACATTTGCTAAATCAGCACTAATCAACCGGGACATCCATGAAATATTACCTTTATCTAAAGTTAAATATAATTGCACATCATCGGCAAACATGTGTATCTGACAATACTTCAACGCGTTTGGTAAGTCATTTATAAAGCACGAGAACAATAGGGGACCAAGGATAGAACCTTGTGGTACTCCAGACATAATAGGAGATGTCTTAGAATACACTCCGTCCGCAAAAACCGTTTGGCTTCGTTTTGTTAAATATGATTGCATAAGATTTACCGCTGAACGAGAAAATAAAAACTGTGAAGACAATTTCTTAAGGAGCTTTGTATGTGACACTCTAACGAAAGCTTTAGAAAAATCGATAAGAAAAAGAAACGCAACTTTTTTTTTGTCAATAGCCGAATGAATGTCATTGTCTACTTTAAGGAATGCAGAAGTTGTGCTATGCTGTTTACGAAAACCTGACTGGAAAGGATGCAAAAGGCCAAAACTTTCAATATGAGCTTGGATTTGGTTTTTTAGAATTCTTTCGAGTGTTTTGGATATTGCGCACAAAATGCTAATTGGGCGGAGATTATCCAAGCTTAAAGTTCTAGCTTTCTTTTTTAATGGGATTACTTTAGAAGTCTTCCATGCTTGCGGAAATTTAGAAGTAGATATAATTAAATTGAAAATATAAAGTATCATTGGGCAAATAGAGGGAAACAAGAGTTTTACAAACCGCCTAGGTATTTCATCTAAACCAACTGCATTAGATTTAATGGAATTGATTGCTATAATGATATCATCATGTAAAATTTCTGAAAATTTAAAACCATACTCGTTGCTAGGTGGCACCGGAAGTTGTTCCTCATCAGAGGTAAAGTTGGAACAAAAATAATCATTGATTTCGTCATTATTATTATCAAATTTATTAGAGCAGTCAGAAGGTTTGGTAATATTCAAATTTTTAATTCTTTTCCACAGATCTTTACTAGAATTAGACGCAGTAAAATTGTTTGATACATATCTAGTTTTAGTATTATTTATCAAACTAGTAACTTTATTACGCATTCGTTTAAATTGGTTATGGTTGAAAGCAGTTCTATCAGCAATCCAAAGACGATAAGCAATATTGCGTTCTACTATTGCACTAGCTATTTCATGATTAAACCAAGGATTCTTTTTTGGTTTGAAGGTGCGAACAGGGACGAATTCATTAAATAGCCTTATGAGCTGAATATTAAAAAAGTTCAAAGCCAAATCAGTATCGTTTATAGTGTACAGAAGGTTCCAGTTTATACTATCGAAAGCTTCAACAAGACGAGGTACGTCAATTCTACTATAGTCACGATATACACCATTAACTTCTTCTTCAACTTTGTTAACATTGATGGTGCAGAAGAGTACATCATGTTTCGAAAACGCAGATGCAGAGACTTGATTTAAGTTCAACACAAACCCGGAGTTATTTGTTAAAACAAGATCTATCAATGAGCTACCTCCATTGAAATAATGTGTGTTTAATGAATTCAAGCATTTCAAGCCATAGTATTCAAGGCAACTTTTCAACTGTTCTGTTTTACTGTCTGTTTTGTTCCAATTTGTATTGAAATCGCCTAACAGTAAAACATTTTCATATTGCAAAGATAAATCAGCAAGTTTATTGAACATGACTCCTGAACAATCAGTTCCTGGTAGATTGTAGCAAACACCAAGCAGGAATTTATTGGAATGATGCATAATTTCGACCAAAATAAACTCAGTTCGACACGTATCACCATCTCCAAGGATTATTTCTGAAGCAGAGAGCAATCTACATTTTATAAAACATATTAGGAGAACTTATGGAAGAATCCGGATAAACATCTGAAGAAATTCACGATGGATTTTTTACGCAATTGATGCAAGATTCAACCTCTGATCCTTAAAATCCCAGATGAAACTTTGAAGAAATTTGTATAGGATTTTTTTTAAAAAGATCTCTTGAAAAATTTAGCAATTTTGAATACAATCCTTAGAAGAGTTTCTAAAGAAGTTTTTTTTGAGAATTTTCTAAATAAATATATAAAAATATAGAAGAATTCTTGACGATTTTGAATCAATAAAATCTCTGGAAGCATTTCCGAAAGAATGCCAAGCGAAACTTCTTCAGGGTTCCATAGAATAATTTCTTAAAAAAGCCGTGAAAGATCTTTTAAGGAATTGCTGGAAATTTTTCAGAAGCAATTCATGAATTATTTTCCTAAAGAACCAGTCGAGGCACTTCTGAAGGAATTTTTGGAGGATTTTCTAAAGAAAGCTCTGAGGAGATTAGTAGAGGAATTTCTAAAGAAACTCAGACAGGGAAATCTGAAGTAATCCATGAAAGATTTTTTTAAATAATTTTGGCAGAATTTTCGAAAGGCATTCTGGAATAAAATTTTCAATTGAAGATTAAAAAAAAACTCTAGAATTTTTAAAGAATTAAAAAAAACTGTAACAATCCTTTAATAAATTCTAAAGGAATTCATGATAGATTTTGTAATGGAATTCTTTAAAACATTTCTAATAAATTCCTTGAAAATTTACAAAGAGGAAATCTGAAAAAAAAATGGATAATTTTCCAAGAGAATTCTTATTGAATTTCGAGAGGAATTTGAAAATCATTCCTCGAAGAAAATTTCCAAATAAATCCTTGGGAAATTATGATAAAGAATCCATGAAGGAATTTCTGGAGGAAACCTATTAGAAATTTCCAAAGGAATCCCTAAAACAATTATTGGAGGATTTTCCAAAAAAAAAACCCCACAAAATTCTGACCTTATTCTTATTCTGACAAATTTTTGAAAAAAGCCCTGGAGGAATTTATCTACTCAAGATTTAGAAGAAAAATCGTAGTGAAATTTCTAAAGCACCTCCTGAATTTGTGGAGGAATCCTTGGGGAAGTTTTCAAAGGAGTCAATGGACGAATTTCTGGTAATCTGGAGGTATTTCTGAAGGAATTCCTGGACGAGTTTCTGACTAAATCGCTGGTAGAATTTCTGATCGAATCTTTGGACAAAATCCCACTCACAGAGATTTTTTTTAAACGTTTGGAGGCGCAAAAAATAAAAAAAAATCTCATAAACGATTGTCTTATATGAAGGAAGAGAAGTTTTCAATGTTTTTAAAAATATTTTCCTATTATACAAAATAATATTTTTGTACAAAATAGAAGAGTGAATAATTCTGCAAAACAACAGAAGTTTCTTATAATCTCTAAGAAGGTGCAAAAGCATTCAAAATAAAAATCAAACACAGGTAAATTCGTTGTTTTTTATTTTTAAGCTACTTGGGGTTTCAGAAGGGTTTCAGAGAGGTTTCTGGAGTTTCCTAGTGGCTTCTAAGGGAGTTCTAAGGGATGTTGCAAAGCAGTTTCAAGGCGTACCAAGGCTTTTCAGGAGGTTTCAGAAGGTTTCCGGGTGCTTTCAAGGAAGTTTCATGGGTTTTCAGAGGGGGCTCAAGATGTTTCAGGGCTTCAAGTGGTCGGCGTTAAGTCGTCCACTCTGACTTATTTGGACAGGTAAAGATAAGCGAAGGAATTCGATAGTTCTGTACTTTTCAACACTTCTTTGATGCATGTCATTACATAAAAGAACTACAGTTTTTCAGAAAATAATGGGCACGATTTGTTATCCCAAGTGCTTGCAGGACATTTTCCCAAAATCATTGAAAAACAGATGATCTGGTCTGGCGTTAAGCCGACCAAGTGATATCAGGGATATATCCCCTAGAATACCCTGGAACGCCTCTGCAACTTCCTTGAACTCTCCCGAAACGCCCGAGATTACCCTTGAAACCCCCTAAAACCCCGTGAAACTCCCTGAAACACTCCTAGAACACCCCAGGAACGCCCAAAAACTCCATTGAGCCTCCGGAACCTCCTGAAATACCCCTGAAACGTCCCGGAAACGCCTCAAAAATCCAATTCCCTACTTTCATACTAGAAAATTGAAAAAATATACATTTTTTTTCTGAAGAGTTAGTTACTCATTGAGCAACATGGAGTTGGCACAAATTTCCTAAATGGAGAAGAACGTGCTTCTGGAACCGACCTACTGATACTTGAACATGGAGTAGCCCAGCCCCATGAAACTACCGTAATCTTCTTTAAAACTATACTGAGGCTCCCAGAAACCCCTTGAAATGCACTGAAACCTCTTGAAACGCCATTGGACACCTTGAAACAATTGAAACCCATCAACAAATTTTCTTAGGTACTTGTAGACTGAACCGCATTGAACTCCGCATAAAAATACCCCAAAACCCCTGTACACTAATTTTAAACTCTACTCAAACCCCCTTAAATTCCCAAAGAGCCCCTGAAACCTCTCCAAACGCATTGAAACAATTGAAACTATTTAGAAATCCCCAAAAACCACCCTGAAGACTCATAGAAAAAAACTGTAACTTGAACTGAAACTTTGAAACTCTTCTGAAACCCCTCTGAAGCTCTACTGAAATCCCCTAAAGCCCCTTGAAACGCAATGTACCTGATACCTCGTGGAGCTCTCTTGGAAGCTCTGGAAGTCCCTGATACTCTTTTTAAAAATTTGGAAACTGAGCTGCATGAAATGCCTATGATATTCCCATGACCGTTCTCTTAAACCCCTCTGAGACCCCGCATAGCGTCACCTTGAGTTTTCCACCTCCTCTCTTTAACTGTCTAAGCCCAACCTTAATCTAAGCTAACAAAGTCCCTTTCATGGTCTCTTTCTTGTGAGACTCAATAGAATTTAGAGGATTTCTAGGTTTTCAGTGCCAACTAATGTCCAATTAATATTCCTCATCCTCATCCTTCTTCTTCTTCTTCTTCTTCTTCTTCTTCTTATTCTTCTCCTTCTGCTTCTTCCTTATTCTTCTTCTTTTTCTTCTTAATGGCTCGACGTTCGCATTGGAACTTGGCCTGCCTCTCTTCAACATAGTGAGCACTTCCACAGTTATTAATTGAAAAGCTTTCTTTGCCTGCCATTGCATGAATTTGTACATGGCAAGTGGCAAGTACAATGATACACTATGCCCAGGGAGTCAAGAAAATTTTTCCCGACTGGAACGGGAATCGAACCCACTGCCCTAACCACTAGGCTAACTGGAGACCCACTAATATTCCTCTTCTCTTCCTCTATTGCGCTAATCTTCGTTAATGCCTAACTCAATTCCGGGTTTAAAACTACTAGTTCACATTTGAAATTCGATATCTTGTCAATTTTTAAAATGATCAATGATCATACCATTTTGAAACTCAGTGTGGTAGCACCGGTTGGTTGGCACCAGTCACCGTCTTTGGCTTGGCCATTGATTTTAAGAATGTGACACTAGGGTAAGAAATCAAACTTTGAACTAGTCAAATTGTAATCTTAATTTGAACCATTTCAAAATTCATTAAAACGAAGTACTTTTCAGGCAAATATTGTCCCGAAAAAGATGTTAAACAGCTTTCCGTAATATAACCTGATAACATGGACTTAAAAAGCATTGAAAAAAGCGTTTTTGTCATGGAAAACAGGCAATTGAAAATTCACTGTGATTTCACCCATTTCCCGAGCAGAAAAGAATAACAAATGAATAACATATCACGGTATTAAATCGTAAATACCACCATACCTTGATATGCCCTTCATTAGGTGGTAATAAGAGGCAAAATAACAAAAACGAATACCATAATTTTGTATGAAAAACACCTAGAAAATAACAAGTCTTGTTATTTCAATAATGAATGCATACCTAAAATTTCTAACACACAGCCAAGTGCTGTATTTGTTATTCAACAGGTATTGAATAACAAAGTAATAACAATTCTTATGATTGAATCGCACATTATATCGATACCTCAATTTGTTATCAAGCAGGTATTCAATAGCAAATAAATAACAACAATTACTATGGTCTACTGCACGAATTTATGCTGGCCTGCTTACTCTCACAGAAAATTTGACGTTTAAGCGGTGCCGACACCGCTCATACGTCAAATTTCGTGTGAGAGTAAGCAGGCCAGTTTATATTCGTGCAGTAATCCATTATGTACTACTAGTTGTCCCGGCAAACGTCGTACTGCCTGCCTACTATGTTTTTCGTCATACAGCTCCCTATAGAAGCCCCGCAACTTCAGTATTATCGACAAATTTGTTCTCCTCGTCAACCCAATTACCGGCCAAATTGCCTGAAACTTGGTCATATACATAGTTCAGCTTAGTTGGAAAGGATTTGAGGCAAATTTTGAGTTTAAAAGGGTAAAAAAAAACATGACGAAGAAAACAATACTGCCGAAAATGCGTAAGCCCCCTGCAATATTTAATAACAAAATCGTAAAAGCGGTAATGTTCGGCCTGCAACAAAAGTAAGTGTCGCAAAATCATGAAGGGTCTCAATGTTTTTCCTAAGATTTTCATTTCTCTTTATTCTTGACTAGAGCTGTTTATTAACACAGAGAGAGGTCTGAGGTCCCAAAAAGAATCTACGTAGTTCAAGGACAGCGGTATGGAACATTTATCAAACTACTGTCACGTACATGCGAACGTACCCATTATGCGGGGCACTGTAGGTGGGGGATTCTAATATTGTGTGACAGATCACGAACAAGATATGGAAACATTTGCGACAAAGAAGGAGAGGACACTGTAAAATCGTTCAAATAGTGTTACGTTGTTTACATGTACTCTCAAATGGTAGACCAAAGCTGGCCGATCAACTCACACACATAAACGCTATTTGATCGTTTGTGACAAACAGCGTCAATTTGAGTGAGTCGGTTAACATATTGATCATGTGGCTACCAGCCGAATGATGTACAGATCGGACTCGATTATTCGGAGTCGCTTTCTGAAGCTTTGCGAACATATCTTATTTGGCAAACGGAATGCAATATTAAGCTAAAATTTTCACATTTTGTAAAATCTGATTAAAAATAGTCAAAATTTCAGCTTTGTACAGTATTCCGTTTGCAAGATAATTGAGTTCTGCCTGTATAGACATCTTTAAAATGTAGAACAGTGAACAGATTAATAATGAACGTAATTGACTCACCATTTACTACCGCTCTGTCATTATGCAGCCGGAAACATCATTTTCGAACGTGGTGACGGATAAGGTTACTGTCCGTCGACGTAGGGTTGAACATCTTCTCCTTGCTTCGGACGTGTTTCAGCTATTTCGTATCTACGTCGTTGAAAAACTGCAAAACAAAAGGAGTCCATTAAGTCACATAGCAAAGATGAAAATAAAAAACCCAGATTAATCCACCTAGTGGTGATAGTGCCTTTCTCGTCGAATATGTACTCAACAATTTTTCCGGCCATAAGCCGAAGTGTTCCTGAATCCTGAGAATACTCTAGAACGGAATAAATCTCATTTTCTTCTTTTGTCACAGTGCTCGTTGACTCGTCAATGAGGAGTGGAGTTGATAAATAATAAATGTATTTGATGAAAAAATTCTTAAAAAAATTAAGCAAAACCGCTTAAGGCGAAACTGGAATCATTTCCTAATTTTTTTGGTTTTTGAATTTTTATAAAATAACGAAGCAATTTTTTGTGAAATTTTGTTCAAACATGGTTTCTGCAAAAACGAAAAACATCTTGTACCGCGTAAAAAATCAGAAGATACCCTGATCCACACTCTACATGTGCACGAAAACCGATTTTGAAAATGTTGCTTCGCTATTTAATAGTACATCAAAAACCAAAAAATGAGGAAAGGCTTCCAGTTTCGCCTTAACTCATCGCTTTTGATAAAGAAAAACTTCTGGAAGACTCTAATTTCACTTTAAAATTGATAAATCTATTGGTTTATTTATTTGTGCACTTCTTCAAGATGTTGAATTCCGACCAAAATTTCCAAGGGGGGGGCCCTCTGGACCTAACCCTCTAATACCCAACCCCGCCTTTAGACGGGGTATAGTTTGAGCATTTTTGTAATTTTTGTTTAGTGGAAAATCAAAATTTTGATATTTTTGGCTGATATTTAAGACTGTTTTGTATATCTTAAAATAGTTTTTGGTGTATTTTAAAGCGTATTTACATTTTTTTAAAATCATTGAAAAATTGATGTTTTAGACACCTTTTAGAAGTCATTGTTTATTTTGTATTGAATCGCTGCAATTAACATATTTTAAATTTTTCCCAAATCATTCTACCCTAGTTTAATAGTTTAAGGGAATCGAATACACTCTAAAATTATTTTCCTTATAATTACACGGAAAATAAAATTTTATTTGAAAAAAAAAATACAAATAGAAATATTTCAACAATAATCATAAAATCTCAAAAAATCCGTACCCCAAATAGGCTTCCAGGAAAAATATAAAGTTGTGGGTATGTTCAAAAATGAAAATTAGAAAAATCAATAACTGAAATTCACGAAATCGAGAATTAAAAATAATCATCTTCCAAAACATGTTTAAATCGATTTTAGATGACGAAAAATGATATTTAGATCAAAATCAAAAATTTGGGTATTAGAGGGTTAAGAGAAAATCAAAATTTGTGTCAGCCTTATTCAGAAAAGCAAGAATTTTATCAAAGCCATAATTGAATTTGGATACTTATTGATGGCTCATATTCCGACGCTATGTTAAACGTATGGTATAGGCCGAGTTGAAAAATATCAAATCTCTCAGTTGACTGCTTGACCACCTTCACTAGCACTGGATGCCGATCATTATCAAGACATTTCGGCAATTTTTTTTCTGCGCACTTTAGTCTGTATTTTATTATCATTAGTTATAAGATTCATGTAAAATTTGACAAAAAAAGTGCAAGCAATCGAAATTTCCCCTATTAAAGCCCATTCAAATTTCTACCGTGTTACAGAGCGCGAGGACTCAACCAGTTGCATCAAAATTGTTCGCAGTAATTTTGGACGCAGAAGGGGATTGGTGCTATAAAATTTAAATTTTTCCATACAACGTTGATCCATCCTACTGTAAAATGACGCCTCAGGAATCTAAAATGATGTAATTTGACAAGATCGCTTAAATTTTTATCAAGATTTTGTTCTTTTACACATATTAATCGCTTGCATCGATTTTGTTCACCTACGTAATTTCAGCAATGGGTCCAACCCTGATTCAGCAACACTGCCGGTAATCTTAAGTGTGGTCAGAGACTATTTTCTTGCTGCCCGTGTAACTGGTTAACGAACATTTTTGATGATTTGATGTTTCGCATGCATGGGTTTGGTTTTGTTTTTTAATTGGTCACTTCCGACGGAACACCTGGAACCGGTTCCGGAACACAACCGGTTTAGATACGGTATGAAACTGTTTTCTTGCTTACCGTTCATCTGGTTATCGAAAAACCCCGCTCTTCCATGTGTCACATGCATGGGCTTGGTTTACTTTTTAATTGACCACTTCCAGCGGGACAGCTGGAACCGGTTCCGGAACACAACCGGTTCAGATATAGTCTGACACTATTTTCCTGCTTACCGTTCATCTGGTTATCGAAAAAGCCGCTCTTTGATGTGTCGCATGCCTGGGTTTGGTTCACTTTTTAATTGGCCAATTCCGGCAGGACATCCGAAACCGGTTCCGGAATACTACCGGTTCAAACATGGTCTGAAACTATTTTCCTGCTAACCGTTCATTTGGTTATCGAAAGAGCCGCTGTTTGATGTGTCACATGCCTGGGTTTGGTTCACTTTTTTAATTGGCCAATTCCGGCAGGACATACGGAACCGGTTCCGGAACACTACCGGTTCAAACGAGGATTGAAACTATTTTCCTGCTTACCGTTCATCTGGTTATCGAAAAAGCCGCTCTTTGATGTGTCGCATGCCTGGGTTTGGTACACATTTTTTATTGGCCACTTCCGGCAGGACATCCGGAACCGGTTCCGGAATACTACTGGTTCAAACATGGTCTGAAACTATTTTCCTGCTTACCGTTAATTTGGTTATCGAAAAAGCCGCTGTTTGATGTGTCACATGCCTGGGTTTGGTTCACTTTTTTAATTGGCCAATTCCGGCAGGACATCCGGAACCGATTCCGGAACAATACCGGTTCAAACTAGGTTTGAAACTATGTTTCTGCTTACCGTTCATCTGGTTATCGAAAAAGCCGCTCTTTGATGTGTCGCATGCCTGGGTTTGGTACACATTTTTAATTGGCCACTTCCGGCAGGACATCCGGAACCGGTTCCGGAATACTACCGGTTCAAACATGGTCTGAAACTATTTTCCTGCTTACCATTCAACTGGTTATCGAAAAATCCGCTATTTGACGTGTCGCATGCATGGGTTATGTTCACTTTCTTATTTGGCCACTTCCGGCGGGACACCCGGAACCGGTTCCGGAACACTACCGGTTCAGATATAGTCAGAGACTATTTTCCTTCATCCCGTTCATCAGGTAATCGAAAATGCCGTGGTTTGATGGGTCGCATGCATGGGTTTGTTGCATTTTCATATCTGGCCCCTTCCTGGGGTACCGGTCCGGAACACCTAAATGGCCATAACTCCGGAACGGCTGGACCGATCTGAACCATTTTCAATAGGGAACAATGGGACAATGTACCCCGTCGAATGAACCATCGGTCGTTGAAATCGGTTCATATTTACTATCTAAAAATGAGGTGACCTTTTTGTACACATACACACATACACACGCACACACATACATACACACACACATACATACACACAGACATCATCTCAACTCGTCGAGATGAGTCGATTGGTATATAACACTTGACCCCTCCGGGGGCTCTATCAAATTTTCGTTTTTGGAGTGAACATATAGCCTTTCGGTACACCTTGGTGTACGAGAAAGGCAAAAAACATGTGTAAAGAGGATTAGACATATTTATGCTAATAAACATCATTGCTAAGACTGTGAGAGGCTATTGAACTACGAGTGGCTACTGGTACATTGACGGTACATCCTGTTTTCTCCTATTGGATTTTCGATGTGCATTCCGTCCGGATCTCGTTCCAGATTTGTTCGGTCCAGCATTTCCCCGTTTCAACGACTGCTGAAAACAAAATTACTCGCTTTCCCGACTTTCCATCGCCTAACCGGTGGTGTTGAAGTCGTCCGATCGAGTTCGTTCACAATCAGGCGATGGTGTCCCAAAATACACCTTCTAGTTAGTTGGCATCCCTCGTAGGAAGATGATTTTGGATCCGATGGAAAGGAAGTTGAAGGGGCAAGTGTCTGAGCGCGGGTTTTTTGAGAACGACCGAGTTTTTCCTTCTTCAGGTCGTAATTTCGATGACCTTGAGCGACTTTGAAACGATGCAGCTCCTGCACGACAAAAAATGTAAATAAATAATTAATGTGCCGACCACAGCTGGAATTTGTCACTTACCGCTTGATTTACGTTTCCGGTTTCCTGTATTTCCTTCCGGACGTTGGAACTCGGGGTGGGATGCTCGCAGGAAGCACTAAAAACCGTTTAAACTTGTTAAAACGAAACTAGCTTCCAACTTTAAAAGCAGAACAAAATAAACAACAGCGGCGGCGAGGCGATGAAAACAAATACACTGAACGAAAACCCCCACCTTGAGGAGAATGATATTTCAGTCAATGCGATACAGGTCTACCAGAATCTGGAATTATTTCACAGTAGATTTTTTATGCACCCTCTTGAAAATCATTTCCATTAGAATTAACACAATTCTAGGGTGCTTTAGTCAATAGTGGACCACTAACTAATAGAGGACCCCCTGCAATCATTCTTCAATTTTCTGCTAAAATATTTTTTACCGGAGAACTTTCAGCGATAGTATTGATAAATGACTCATATTTCTGGGCTAGTAGTGCCAGGCAATGGAGTTAGGGGGCTGTCCATAAACCACGTGGTTATTTTTTGGGACTTCTCAAACCCCCCCCCCCCCCCCCCCGCGTGGTCATTAGTCCATACAATTTTTTTTCCTTCCATACAAAATGGTCATTGGCCTAACCCCCCTCATGACCACGTGGTTTATGGACAGCCCCTAGGCTGAAGAGGATTATGTAAATATTAAGATTAATAAAATTGTAAACATACACAAGTCTGGGGGAACACTTTTGGCTAAATTCAAGAGAGACCACTTTTCTTATCGGCTTAATTTGGTAATCGATCTAACATCTAGGGTCTTGTACCATTTGGGCAGGTGTACCTATTTTGTGCACTTGCTGCTATAACTAAGTCAATTTTAAACCGATTGATTTGATTTTTTGTACAGAGTTAGATACTGTACGTGCCTAACTTTATACAAAATTTCAAACCAATCGGTTTAAAATTGACTTAGTTATAGCAGCAAGTGCCCAAAACAGGTACACCTGCCCAAATGGTACAAGACCCTACCCAATAGTGAACCCCAACTACCCGCTAGAGGATCCCGGTGTGTCCACATAATTTTAAGTGGATTTCAAATATTTATTTCTTGAAAGAATAAACAAATACCACATCCATACTAATCTGTACACTAATACCTACAATTGTTATTGTGATATTCTTATAACATTTCAAATGATAACATCGCAATAATAGTTTCAGGTATAATACCAAAAGCTGGTATTGATATGGTATTTGTAAGGTATTCTCTTTTGTTCGGGTTCCCCCAACAGAAAGCACATTTTCGGTGCACTCGTACAGCTCATGCATTGTATCACACGCAATATGTGAACACGTCAAATGAAAGCTTATTTATCGTAGAATCGATCAACCGAATAAAATTCCGCATTATTTGTCATAAAATTATCAAATTTAAGTGATTCTTACTTGGAGAATGTTATCTTAAGTTGAACCATTTGTAATCTAAATTTGAACTAGTAAACGAGGGTGAGCTTCTAGTGTTGGCCTGTAGATTGCGCTAGTGGTTGCTTTGTTTACTCTTGAGGGATGAAAAATTCTAAATTTAGTTTCCAAATTCCTAAAGAATTTCGAACATTCTGAGTTGAGATTCCACTGTCAAATGAAAAATAGGTATGAGAATTAGCAGATTCATGTGATTTTTCATTGTTTAGCATGGAATTGGCTGCTTTGTGAGTTGCTCGAGCTGCTGCCGCCAGTAGTTCAAATTAAGATTAAAATTGGTTCAAATTATGATTACGATGGTTCAAATTAAGATTAAAATCATTGTTGATGAAACATCAAATATTTCAATGAAATTCGGTGCAAATACAAACTTTTTACCATTTAACATAAAGCTTATACCCGTGGCTTTCATGTACATACGATTTTGCCGTAGTAAATTTTTTCCATGTGGGAGAAAAAATCACTTGAAATTTGCACTGCTTCAGAAAGTAGCAATTTGGTTCAAATTTTGATTACCTACCCTAATATACTGACTACCAATCACACAGGCATTTCAGAGTCTACTAGAATGTTCGTAACTATTCTATAGCAGAATTTCATACTTATCGTTCATTCTTCTCCCTTTTTCCACCTTGCAGGAATCGAAGGCCTGGAGCACGTGGGAACAATCGACCCGATGAAAATCAGCAAAATCCGTATCCTCCAAGGGGACGGCCCCGTCAGCGTCAACGCGTCCCTCTCCAAAGTGGTGGTGACCGGATTTTCCAATACGAAAGTAGTTCGCAATGTGTACGTTTTACCCGGTTCGGTGATTGGTTTTCATGGGGCAAAGTGATTTCTATCCTCAGATTTCCATCCATAGTGTCAGCAGTCGGGACTTCAGCTGGGAGACGCATATCCGGTTGCCGAAGATGCGCATCGAGGGCAGCTACCACATGCAGGGTCGCATCCTGGTGATTCCGTTGAACGGCCACGGCAAATGCTGGTTCGAACCGAGTGAGTATGGACGATTTGCGTAAAACGTTGAATCTTTGAAAATACCAATTAGCTTGCAAGTATGCCTTTGACGCCAAGGCAATTAACAATAACAGGTCAACTAAGTGCTATAATATGGAATGCAAATCGATTTATTCGAAATTGACTGAGTATCGAGAGCAAAATAATAACAGCTCAGCTCACGTTGACAGATCTTCGTTGCCATATGTTAAATATTTCTTATTACTTTACAGTGGTAACTCTAATCCTAATTAAAAACAGCATCAAAACACACAACGGTCAAATGGTTGTTTAACCGGATAACGTATCTATATGATCATTGGATCTTAATTTTTAGATTCTGTTTGGTATAAAATATGTCATCGGATTTTGCTGTTTTTTTTTTTAAGAAAGTCGAAGAACAACCTATGTATAACGATTTGTTTTGCCCTCTTAGTTCTGTGAAAGAGAGATACATTTTAAGTATTTATGCAATGAGTTGAAAAACTGATGTGTGCTGTGATTCTTCCCGAGATTGTTCAAAATTTCCTCAAGGAATACCTCCTGACTTTGCTTCACAGATTTCTCCAAAAATTCCTCCAGGAATGCATGCCTGTTGAGATTTCTTCAGAAAATCCTGTCATACCTTCAGGAATTTTCCTAGGATTCCTCCAGAAGTTTCTCTTGGAATACGTCCAA
>NC_085136.1:108442569-108500870 GCF_035046485.1 Aedes albopictus
TTAGAATACCTGTTGAAATTTTTTAAGGAAATATTGGAATCTATTGAAGATTTTATAAAATGATCAATGGAAGAATTTCTGAACGAATGGCAAGTGAAGCTTCTTTGGGATTGCCTAGAATAATTTGTCAAACAAAAACCCTGATGGATCTTTTAAAGAATTGCTTTATGGAATTCATGATAGATTTTGTAAAATTTCCAAAGAGAAATTCTGATAAAAATTGTTAGTTTTCCAAGAGAATTCCTATTAAACTCCGGGAGGAATTTGAGGGCCCATATAGCCGAGGCGGTAAACGCACGGGTATTCAGCATGACCATGCTGAGGGTGACGGGTTCGATTCCCGGTCGGTTCAGGATCTTTTCGTAAAGGAAATTTCCTTGACTTCCTTGGGCATAGAGTATCTTCGTGCCTGCCACACGATATACACATGCAAAATGGTCATTGGCAGAGGAAGCTCTCAGTTAATAACTGTGGAAGTGCTCATAGAACACTAAGCTGAGAAGCAGGCTTTGTCCCAGTGAGGACGTTACGCCAAGAAGAAGAAGAAGAAGAAGAAGAAGAAGAAGAAGAAGAATAAGAGGAATTTGAAAATCATTTCTAGAAGAAAATTTCCAAATGAATCCTAGGGAAATTATTTTAAAGAATCCGGGGGATTTTCAGAGGGATTTCAAGGAGTTTCAGGGTATCAGGTGATATCAAAGATATCAAAGATATATCCCCTAGAACGCCATGGAAGGCTCCTAAAACTTTCTGGAACTCTCTTGAAACACTCTAGAACACCCCTGAAACCCCCTGAGCCCCCATGGAATGCTAATGAAATCCTATGGAATGTCCATGAACCTTCCAACAACCTCACAGAACACCCCTGGAAAGCCTTAAACCCCCTTAAATCCTTTGGAACACCCCTGGAACGCCCTTGAACTCCCATGAATCCTTGTGGAAAGCCCATGAACCCCTTGGAACAACCCTAGAACGCCCCTGAAACCCCTGGAACTTTTTTGAAACCCCTTAAACTCCTTGGAATACCCCTGATATGCCCATGGAATCTCTAGAAACCTCCTGAAATCCCCTAGAACGCATCTAAAATGGCAAAGAAAGCCTATGCATCTCCATAGAAACTCCTGGAACACTCCCGGAACGCCTCTAAAACCCCCTGAAACTTCCTAAAATCCTCGGAACCTGATTGAAAACTTCTGGAACGTTCCTTCTTCTTCGTCTTCTCATTCTTCGTATTCTTCTTCGTCTTCTTCTTCTTCTTCTTCTTCTTCTTCTTCTTCTTCTTCTTCTTCTGGGATTTGGCCTGCCTCGCTTCAACTTAGTGTTCTTTGAGCACTTCCACAGCTATTAATTGAAGGGATTTCTTTGCCTGCCATTGCATGAATTTGTATATTGTGAGGCAAGTAAAATGATACACTATGCCCAGGGAGTTGAGAAAATTTCCCCGATCGGAACGGGAATCGAACCCACCATCTCCGGATTGGCGATCCATAGCCTTAACCACTAGGTTAACTGGAGACCTCCGGGGATCCTTGGAGCTTCAAAGGGGGTTGCAGAGATGTGTCAAAGCAGTTCCCTGATCCCTCATGAAATGCTAATGGAACACTATGCAATGCTCATGAAACCCTCTTGAACACCCCAGGAACGCCATTATAATTCCATGAAACCTTACGGAACGCTCATGAAGCCCCTTGGAACACCCTTAGAACGCTTCTGAAACCCCTGCAACACTCTTGAATCGCATGAAACCCCTTGGAATACCCCTGGAACGCCCATGGGACCTCCAGAAACCTCCTGAACCCCCTGGAACTAATCTAAAACATCATAGAACGCTCATGCATCTTCCTCGAAACCCCTGGAACACCCCTGAAACGCCTTAAAAACATCCTAACTCCTGGAATCCCCATGGAACGTGCCTGAAACGACTGGAAAATCTCTGATGACACATTCAACGTACTTCTACACCGCGGTTTTTGTACTCGTTAAACGATATTTCAGTGCTCCAGTTATCGATTTTGATTCTTTTTGTACCAAAACGAAGATAATTACTTTCTTGAAGAAAAAAGTTCCAATTTTCATTTACAAAGCATGAAATGAATCTTCTAATCAAATGTGATCGTTTGATATACTGGTTGACATGTATTTAACAACATAACAATTAATGGAAGCAAAAGTTTAATTTTCGTGCAAATCGTAACACGTGGAATGTGTCTGATACGTCTCGAAACGGAATTAAACACCTTGAAACGAATTGAAACCCATCAAAAAATTTTCTTAGACTCCTGTTACTAAACCACATTGAAACTCACAAAAAAAACCTCAAAACCCCTGTAGGCTAATTTTAAAATCTACTGAAACCTCCTTAAATCCCCTGAAATCAGATGAGATGCCTTGAAACAACTGCAAACAACTCTGATAATTCGTCAACACTCCCGTAGAATCCCTTCAAACTCTATTGAGGCTCCCTGAAACCCCCTGAGAGCCCCTGAAGCATTAATGAAAGCCCCTGAAAGCCCCATAGAAAAAAACTCTAACTTGAACCGTAATTGTAAGCCCCTGAAGCCCTCTTGAAACCCGATACACCTGAAACCTTCTGGAGATCTCTTGGAAGCTCTGTAAGTCTCCGATACTTTCGAAAATTTTGAATCTAAGCTCCCTGAAATACCTCTGAATTTCCCATTAACGTCTACTTAAGCCCCTCTGAGGCACCGCATAGCGTCACCTTGAATTTTCTCAACCACTTCTTCTCTTTAACTGTCCAATCCCAACCTTATAAGTAAACACGCTCTATTGCGCCAATCTTCGTTAATGTCTTACTCAATGCCGGTTTGTAACTACGACTGTGAAATTCGATAACTTGTCATGATCATGTCATTTTGAAACTCAGTGTAGTAGCACCGGTTGGTTGGCACCAGTCGCCGTCTTTGGCTAGGCCATTGATTTCAAGAATGTGACACTAATATACTGTCTACCGATCACACTGTGGTATTTCAGAGTCTACTAGAATGTTCGTAACTATTCTATAGCAGAATGTCATACTAATCGTTCATCCTTCTCCCTTTTTTCCCCTCACAGGAATCGAAGGTCTGGAGCACGTGGGCACAATCGACCCAATGAAGATCAGCAAAATTCGCATCCTCCAGGGAGACGGTCCCGTCAGCGTCAACGCGTCCCTCTCCAAAGTGGTGGTGACCGGATTTTCCAATACGAAAGTAGTTCGCAATGTGTACGTTTTACCCGGTTCGGTGATTGGTTTTCATGGGGCAAAGTGATTTCTATCCTCAGATTTCCATCCATAGTGTCAGCAGCCGGGACTTCAGCTGGGAAACGCACATCCGGTTGCCGAAGATGCGCATCGAGGGCAGCTACCACATGCAGGGCCGCATCCTGGTGATTCCGCTGAACGGCCACGGCAAGTGCTGGTTCGAACCAAGTGAGTATGCGACAAGTGTATTGAACGATTTGCGTAAAACGTTGAATCTTTGAAAATACCAATTAGTTTGGAAGTGTGCCTTCGACGCCAAGGCAATTAACAATAACAGGTCAACTAAGTGCTCTCATATGCCATGCAAATCGATTTACTAGAAGTTTGCCGAGTGGGTACTGTGTAACAACAAAATGATAACAGCTCAGCTCACGTAGGCAGATCTTCGTTGCCATATTTCTATATATAAAAATGACTTTTAAATCCCTTTGGAGGCAATTTGGAGGCGGATGAACCAATCAGCATGATTTTGGCACGGTTCAAAACGTCTCCAGAGAGACTGTGTTTATTGTTTCGCGTCCTAAACACTCACCTATTTTTGCACACCTCCTAAGAAATGATGAAGTAACTATATTGATTGATATATTGCCTAAGTATTATAAAATTTTACAATTTTCATATCCATATTAAGGGGTTTAAATACACGGTGGTGTAGCGCTTGGGGTAGCCTAAGGGAGTTAAATGAACTAATGGCCGGACTTAAGTTCGTGCAGTAGCCAGACCTTTGTCATGAGCTAGAAACTTTTTGTTGACTACCGAAGGAATTCAGCGATTCAACTCACCCTGCTACAACAAACCATCCGGAAAGATTATTCAGCCATAGGTAAAGTAAGTGCGCCCATCATTGTGGTATTAGTGTAAAATAATTTAAAAAAAAATGTGATCGTACCACCTAATGAAGTGTTCCAAAACGTTAAGGTTAATATTTGGCCAAACAAGCCCGACAAATGACCAACACAACGTGAATTATAGCAACCTTGGACGAATGTCGGACTTCGATGACAACTATTTGTCAAAATGACAAACAGTCTGATGACATCTTTAGTCGGTAGTTTTCTATCCAAATTTGATTGGAAAAATATGAAAACTATCGTTTTTAAATGTTTTCGATAATAAATCGTTTGTACCAACATTAGGATTAGGCACACTGTTTCTATAATGGAGATAAAATATAATTTTGGTTGCTATTGTTGCGGTATCCCAATTCATCCCAATTCATAAGGGATTTTGGAGGATTGGAGCACTACCGTTACAATAGGAACATAGCAGCAAAAATATTACGGATCTTTTTTAAGTAGGATTTCGGACAATTCTTAAGCACACTAATGGTGCAATCTTTTAATTGAAGCATAATACAACTATTAAAAATATCTTTTGGCAACATTTTAGTTGAAAAAGTGCTCAAATGCCACTACCGCTACAATAGGTACTATATATTATTTGGTTTTGATCACCGTTTGCTTTATTTGTTGGTTTTGATTGGGTTTTCTCGGTGATTCTGAACTGCAATTAAACGTCGTTTTTACGTTTCAACCTACTTTTTTTTCGGTCTGAAGATGACCGAAAAGAACCTGAATTAATCCACCTATGGCGAACAGAACCCTTCTTACACTTATTAAAATTATTGTAGTATTATTCGTATGTATGATTGTGATTTTTGGTCATTCTAGAAAATATTGTAGATTTGGCATCAAGTTGATTGCTTTCCATAATAGAATCATCGTTCATGGGCTCAACTACCAGAAATGCCAGCCAGAATCTCCTAGAATATTGTAGGTATGGAGTGTTTAAACAATAGCTTACATATTCTGGAATATTGTATCTCTTGTAAACTGCCAATCGAATAATACATCATCGAGATACACTTTGTCCAGTTGAATAAATTAGATCCAAAGTACTTGGGACATGGTTATGGCACAGAGAAACAGACGTCACACTCCGCTCGCTTCCCATCGATCACCTTTTTAACGGTTGATGCAAATTTTCGGTAATAGGTCGATTGATCACTCGCTGTTCTGGCGTCGTTTCTGCTTCTGTTTGACGTTTGCTCACTATTGCCACTTAGTGTTTGCCCGGCCAAGCACAGTACGTTTAGCATTGGGCGGTTATGTTTTAATGACGATGTTTTTCAATGAAACTTGTTCTAAGAGTCATTTATACAATTCTTATGCTTTAAAAACGGATAAAAAAGCCGGGGCCCGTGGCGTAATAGTCACACGTTCACTTCATAAGTGGATATTCATGTCAAGAGAAGACTGTGGTATTTATATATTGTTGAATAATCTTCAATTGGACCTTGAGCCATTTGCATTATCATTTGTAGCTGATGTAAGACAGCAAGCAAATCTATATATCTGAATTTCTGTCTGTCTATCTGACTCTTATGGATTCGGAAACTATTGAACCGATCGGCTTGAAATTTTGTATGTGGATGCTGCTGGGGCCGGGGAAGGTTCTTAGCTTGGTATGAGACCTCTCCAGTCTCTGGGACGGGGGGCTCCCATACAGGTGACTTTGCGAGGAACGTCCTTATAGAGCTGTATGCCAAAAACACAGTAGGCAGGCAGTACGACGTTAGCCGGGACAGCTAGTATAATAATAAAAAAAAGGAATTTATTGAGATTACTCTCAAATACTCTTTAAAAGAAATCTCGGTAAATAAATGTTCAATCAGAATAAAATTCAAAAAAATGGAAGCGGATGTTGTAGCTTTTATTTGATGCTAAGAGAAACCGAATCGGTTGACAGACGGCTGAGAAATTTATTATGATACATTTTATCAAAAATCTCCCAATAGCGTAAATTTTATTAAACCTCAGTACTGCTCAAAAGATATCTCGGAAACAAAATGTCCAAATGGAATGAAATTCAATAGCATACTACTAGGATGCTGCACCTTTGATTTGCTGATGAGAGCACTCAAATCGATTGACACACGGCTGGTCAATTAATTATGAAGCATTTTTCAAAGCCCCTTTAAAAAGTTAAGTTGTATTAGGTACTCCAAAGTACTCCTCGAAAGATATCTCGGTTACAAAATGTCCAATCGGAATGAAATTCAAAAGCGTTCTTCTAGGATGCAGTAGCTTTCGTTTGGGGCCTTAATAACCCAAATCGGTTGATAGACTGCTGAGAAATTTATGGTGATACACTTTGTCAAAAATCTCTAAAATAATTAAGTTGTACTACTCCCTAGAACTCTTTGAAAGATATCTCGGTAACCGAACGTCCAATCAAAATAAAATTCAATAGCGTTCTACTAGGATGTAGTAGCTTTCATTTGCTTGCAAGAGAACTCAAATCGGTCAACAGACGCCTGAGAACCGTGAGTGACATTTTTTTGTAACATACACACACACACACACACATACACACACACACACACACACACACACACACACACACACACACACACACACACACACACACACACACACACACACACACACACACACACACACACACACACACACACACACACACACACACACACACACACACACACACACACACACACACACACACACACACACACACACACACACACACACACACACACACACACACACACACACACACACACACACACACACACACACACACACACACACACACACACACACACACACACACACACACACATATATATACACACGCACATACAGACATTTGCTCAATTCGTCGAGCTGAGTTGATTGGTATATGTGACTCGGCCCTGCGGGCCTCGGATCGAAAGTCGGTTTTACAAGCGGTATTTATACTCTTCTTATGGGTGTAAGAAGGGTAAAAAGTAGGTTGAAACGTAAAAACGACGTTTAATTGCAGTTCAGTATGACCGAGAAAACCCAATCAAAACCAAAAAAAAAAAAATAGGTACTAGCGCAACGAAGGGAACAATTACCCTAATCCTTGCGTTTATGGTGGGTACACTTTCATCATCATCGTCATCATCATCATCATCATCATCATCATCATCATCATCATCCTCATCATCATCAACAACTTATTCTTTTCCGACCATTGTGCGGAGGTCCGAACCCCTAGGGATTCATGAGACTAGAGGCAGCGGTGACGGCGTAATCGGCGTGAATATTTTTTTATTTTGTTCTCGAAATTGCTATTGCTAGTCCTCAATAAACATAATCATAGAATAATTTGTTTTCTGTATCAAAACTGCAGTTTTCGCCTAGCTTATGTATGCAAAAGGTTTGAACTTTACGAAACCAGAGGTTTTGATCTCCACAAGAATTTTTAAGAGATTCCTTGAAAACGTTCACCAGAAATTTTATAAAAGATGCCTCTAAGTAGAAATGGCAGAAATTTGAGTTTTCCCAGGAATTCATCTTAAATTGCTCAAAGCTTTTGTTCAGATAAACCTACAGCTATTCCTTCAGAAAATTCAATTCCTGCAGAAATTTTTTAACAGATTGACAGTTGCTTTAGCGATTCTTTCACATGTTTCATGAAAGATTCCTCCATTATTTTTTTTCTGCAATTTCTCAAAAGATCCTTGCATGAAATTATCCAGCGGAACCTCCAGGTATGCATCCCGAAATTCCTCAGAAATTCAATCCCTTGGAATCCCTACAAAGGTTCCTTCAAGAATTTCTCTGCATATTCCTCCAGGGTTCTTTTAGGCATCTCCTCCGTGAATTCTCTCAGGTATTCCTTCAGAAACTGCTCTGGAAAATTCTACCTCATTGGGGTTTCCGAAAAGATACTCAGATATTTCTCCGCGGCAGGCATCATAAACATGTCCTGGGTTTTATTGAGACCTTTCTTTAGAGCTTCTTTCAGTTTTTTTTTTCGGGGGACCTTTCGGAAATCCCTTCAGAGATACCTTTGGTGTTTCATCAGAAATCACTTATGGGCTTATTTCTTGGCGTTTCTCCCAGAATTCTAATTCCTAAGAAATTCTACATGGAATTACTGCAAAACATTTTCCAGCTTTCCAAGCAGTCCTTCAGTGATTCAAAAAAATCTTTTTTTTTTTGGTTGTTCTTTTAAGATTTTTTCCAGATTTGTTTGAAATGTCTACTGCTAAATTTTCCTTCGAAGATTCCTCTAGACATTACTTCAGAAATTGCTCCAGGGATTTTGTTCACTAATACCTTTCAAACTATTTGCCAGTAGTTCTATCAAAAACTCCTTCAGAAGTATCCCCAGGAGTTCTTTCAAGGCCTGCTTCAAAAAATTGTCCAGGTATCCCTATAGAAATCTGTTTGAAGATTTATTCAAGAATTCCAGTCTGCAATTTCTATACGGATTCCCGCATTTTTTTTAAAGGAAGGAAGTTATTGTTCCAAGGTTTTGTTCAGAAATTTCTCAAGGGTCTTCTTTGGAAATCCCTCCCCTCTGGGATTTTCTCAGAAACTCCTTAAGGAATCTTTCCTTCAATTCCTGCAAAAGTTTTTCCTAAAAATCTTCTAGGAACTCCTCCAAAGCCATTCCAAGGGTTTCCTCCAGGTATTTCTCAGGGATTCCTCCAGAAAATCTTCTAACGATTACCCCAGAAATCGCTTTAGAGAATTCTGTTTAGGAATCTCTTCAAGAAATTTTCAAAAAAATCCCCAGATCCCTCTTCAGGGACTCTCGTACAAATAACTCCAATATTCTTATGTGATTTCCTAAAGTACTACAATAAAAATCCATTATCTAAATATCTGAAAGAATTACTAAAGCAATCCCTATAGGAATCCCAGAAGATACCTCTGAAGGAACCGCAAGGAGCTATTTTAAGAAAAAAAACTTTTTAGAAATTTCTTCAGTAACTCTTGACGAAACTCTTCAAGCGACCCCTGAAGGAACCCTTGGAAGAGTTTCCGGAAGAAACGCTGATAATTTTTGAAAATTCTGAAACATTCCTGAAAATATTTTAGAAGGAACCAATGGAGAAATTTCTAAAAGTCCATGGTAGTTATATTTTGAATAAATTTCTATTTCATTCCTTTAGAAATTCCTGGAGATATTTTTAACGAATTCTTGGAGGAATATCTGAAAATATCCTAGATAAATTTCTGAAGAAATAATAGAGGTAATCACGTTCAAATGTATGCGTGCCTTTTTTGTAGATGTAGTTGTGAAACTGCGAGGAAAATATTTGCACTCTTGCCCCGGACGTTAGTTTTATCATTATTTACCCGTTTTACCCAAATCGATTGGGTAATATTTGCATATGCAATCTGAGTAGCCTTTCAATCGGCGTGCACTTTTGTGTGAGTAAAAATTTGCGCTAGTGTTCGTGTGTTGAAATGTCACTTATCTCTATAGATAGAGTTGCTGAATAAATTCATGGAGGAATTTCTGGAATTATTCCTTGAGGATCTCTTGGTAAAATTCCTATAATACTTAACCTTCCAGGACGCGCGCCATCAAGCAACCGAAACTGCACCGCGCTCGCGCTGTATACGAAAAGCGAGGTTTTTTTGGTAGTGTTGTACTTTTTACAACAGCGCGCGCGCTGAAGGGTTAATTCAGACATATTGCTGAAGATTAATGGAAGATTTTCTTAAGGAATTCCCTCAGGAACGCATGAACGTATTTTCAAAGAAATTCCTGTAATAATGTTTGGAGAAACACTTAAATTCCAAGAAAAATCTCATGAGAATTTGCAAATGTATTTTGTTTAAGTTTTAAGGAATTGTTTATGATGAAATTTCTGAACTTTATGAAGAATCCGGAAAAAACCGTAAAAACTTCCATGGAGGAAACCCAGGAGGAATTTCTGATGAACTACATGAAGGAGTACCCGGAGAAGCTTCTAAAGGAATCTGTATGAATTTCTGCGAAAATCTCCGAAAGTATAATGAAAGAACTTTGGGAGGAATTCCAAGAACTTTGGGAGATATTCCATGAAGAACTTATTGAGGAATCCCTTAAAGAAGTATTGAAGGAACCGATGAAGAAATTCTCGAAAGAATCCTTGAATTACTTTATGAAAGAAATTTCTAGAATTATTAATGGGGAACTTCCATAAACTATTTCACGCATTGATGAAGAATAAACAAAGTGTGATAGCTCACAAATATCAGAAGTGCCACTCAAAAAGTGTGCCATATGGAGAACGGGGTTGAAAATCTATAATTTTTGTGTGACCAAATTCACAAGGTTCTTTAAGGTTCTCTATAGAAAATCTTCATAAATTTTATGGTAGAACTTAAGGCACCATAAAAAATATTACTGAAGGAATACCAGAAATTTCTCCAAAAATGTCTACAATATTTCGTTGGAACTTTATTTTGGGATTCTTTCGGGTACTCTACAGAAACTCCTCCAGAAATTTCTCCAGAAGTTTCTTCAATAATTCTTCAAAAAGATCCTCAATTAGTTCCTCCAAAAATTCCTGCAGGAGTTTCCAAAAACTTATCCAGGGTTTCTTCCACAAATTTCTCCAGAAATTCACTCAAGGATTCTTCCAGCAATTCCACTAGCAATTGCAGAATTACTGAAATTACTGAAGAAATTTCTTCTGGTATTTCTTCAAATATTTTTCAAACCCGGAGGAATCCCTTTGAGAATTGATTAAATCCCTGGTGAATTTCTGAAACCCTGGGGAATTCCTGGAGGGATGCCTAAGGAAATTCTCGGATGAATCCCTGGAGGAATTCCCGGAGGAATCTCTGGAAGAATCCTTATGAGAATTCTTAAATTTCTAGTGAATTTCTGAATCCCTGGAGGAGTTCCCGGAGGAATTCCTGAGGGAAACATTGGAGGAAACCTTGAAGGTGTTCCCTAAAGAATCCTTTGGAGAATTCATGAAAGGAATTTCAAAATTTCCACAGGAATCCCTTAGGAAATCCACGGAGGAATTCCTGGGGGATTCCCTTGGAGAATTCTTTAGGAGAATTCCTAAATTCCTGACGAATTTTTGAATCCCTAGAGAATTCCTGGTGGATTTCTTGAAAGAATTACTGCGGGAATTCCCGGAGGAATCCTTGGAATACTTGGAAAAATCCTTGGGGGAATATGCCGGTAAAATTCCCGGGGGAATCTTTTAGAAAATTCTTGAAAGGAATTCCCTAATCCCTGGGATAATTCTCGGAGAAATTTGCAGAAATTCCTCTAGGAATTCGTTAAGAAATTCCTTTATGAATTCCTCCAAGAATTTCTCCAAGGATTCCTAAAGGAATTTTCCCATAAATATCTACATGAGGATCGTGTTGGGGATGACGGGACTTTAACGAATGTATGGAAAATTTTCATGAGGAGTCATAAAAAGAATTTCTGGAGAAATCCTTAGAGATATCCTTGGAGGACTGCCGTGGAGGAATTCCTTGAAGAATCACTAGAAGACCACTACATAGACTAGACTCCTGCAGAAACCCTGTAGGAATCCTAGCATAAATTCGTGGAGGAATCGCGGGGCACAACTGAGGACATTGTAAGAAGATTTTGTGAAGGAGTTCTTAGAAAAATCCCTGGAATGATTCACTGCATAAACAAAACAAAACAAAACATCGCCTGTCGAATATAGAACGAGCATGGTGCCATTTTTTGGATTAAACATGAGCGCGTACTGAAAGCTTACGCGTAACGTAAAATTAGACAGATCTCAGCTGATGTCTAGATAATTCTTATTTTGAAACTCATTGATGGAAAGATGATTGGAATAATCTCACCAAAATTTAGAGTTGGACTCCATTTTACGTAACAACAGCGTCCACGAGTGTACAATGTAGATGCAGTCCCCCACGCCACGGTTTCTCTGTTGGTTATCCGTATCGAACCAGCAACCGTCCGTTGAACGCTTCGTGCCTCGTCGATAAATTTCCCTAATTTAGCTTTTAGTTTTCCGAAAAAGTATGGCCGGATCGGGTATCCATCACTATGTGTAGGGATGAGTTTGGCTGGAATGCCGTTTTAACGACTATCAGCCACATCGCCTTGGAGTTACGGCACGTGGACTCGAAGAATGGCTAGTGCATACACGATACAAGAGGTGGTTTCAGGGTTCAAAGTCGGCTACGTAGATCATACCCTTGATCATACCGGTGCACAGCGGTCGAAATCGATCCTTACAGCGATTAAGTGGCCGCGGGGAGAAAATCTTGGTAGCCTTACTGTCGTGGCGTCGGTTTTCTGCGTTGGACCCGAGCCTGCGGTTGGAAATGGGCCCTCGGCTAGGTCGGGGCAGGTGGAGGCCCATGTCGGCACGTCCTTCTGTGTGTTGGCTGATAGGGCCTTACTTGCGGGAAGGTCAAATCGCTGTGCACGCGGTATCAGTTTTTGATACTTGCTGTGCAGCTGGAAGCAGGCGTGGTGTCGACCCTGCCTGCCTTCCGAGGACAAAGGAAGTGGTGAGACCACTCGGGAAACTGGCTAAGCGTCAGCATGCTACCGTGATGAACTCTCCAATGCTAGTCATTGATGTTCATAGCTGCAGGCTACGCAGCTGACCTTGAGGGTGTGATGTGTACTTGCCCCTCTCTGAAGCAATGCCTTCTTGGTGGAGACGAAGGGTTTAGCGACCATGGGAATGTTGTTTAGTGGATAGGAGAAACAGTAGTGCTGGCTTTCACTTTTTTGGTAGAAGACGATCCTTAACCTCATACTACCTGGACCTTTTGTTCGGGTGTCTGTTGAGCAGATTATCCCCCCCCCCCCCATGGTTCAGAAGAAAAAGAGGCTGCTTTTGCGAGTTTAAGAAAGGTATGGAAAAACATCCAGATTGGTCGACGCACCAAAATCCGAATTTTCAACTCGAACATGAAATCTGTGCTGCAGTATGCCAATGAAACTTGGTGTGTATTAGAGATGGTCGGGTTTCGGGTTTGAAAACCCGAAACCCGACCATCTCTAGTGTGTATCAGTGGAGAACATTATTTTTGGGGGTTTTGTTGGGTTCGAAACTTTTGGAAACTTTTTCAACAGTTATTTTCCAAACTTATTTGGGCCATAAGTTTAACTACCTGACATACCTTGAAAATTCCTTAGTCAGTTTGTTATACAAATTCTCTGGCATATTTTGGAAATTTATCTTGTAATTCGTTTGATGTTTCCTTTCGGAATTCCATGTTTTATTACTTTGAAAACTCTAATAGATTTTTTGTCGCATATTTAAAATAATACAAGAAATATCAATGGAATGGCCGAAGAAAATCTCAAAGAAATTATAAAATGGATTCCAAAGGTGATTGCCAATGCAGTCACCAAAGAATTAGCCGAAAACATAAACAAAGCGATTTCCAAAGATGCTGAAGGCACCTTAAACCAATAAACGAATGACTTTCCAGAGGAAGTGCAACAAAGCTTGACAAAAGGAATCCCAAAAGAATTAATTTTCAAGAACTATCCAAAATTTGTCACAGAAAGAAAAAACAAATGAATAAAGACTGGACTCGAAAAAAGTGAGACACACGAAATAATGTATAACTTTTGATTGCGTGCACAAAAATAGCTGTTTTTTTTTTATCAGGAATAGAACATTATGTGTAACTAATACCAGGAAAATTTCAACAAAATCGGTAAGTGTTGGAGGAGATATCGTCGAAACAAGAGACTTACCATTTAAGAACCTTGGACATGAAAAAAACTTTTTTTTTAAATTTAAAACTGTAGAGCCAAAAATACTTAACCGATTTCAATGATTTGTTTTCTGTGCGTAAAGTTTATATGTAGAAGTATTGTGTCAAAATTACATTCAATTTGATCTAACCGTAAAAAAGTTTTAGCCATATATGTAGTTAGCACAATGTCACAATAACCAGATGTGGTTTTTGATATACAACGAAAATGGCTGAAATCTTCACTGAAAAAACTTGAACACAACAATTTTACACTGATGAAGTTTTCTAAAAATCGGGACAGTGTTGCCAATTCTACAGACAAAATAGTGCACACTGTTTTTAAAATGTGAAAAAGTGTCCAAAATTTGAAAAATAATATCCTTTTTTTTTGTTTGAATTGTTGAAAAAGCACTGAACTTATTATGATGAAATTTTCTCAAAGTCAAACTTTCAGACGTTTTGATGTGTAAGCCCATGCAATTTTAGAATGGATGCTCAAAGTTTCCAAAATTACATTTGATTGTATCGATAATATCTGCGCCAATACTTTGATGATTTTTTATGGTATTAATCACACGTAAATAATTGAAAAATCAGCTCTTTTTGTGCATGCAATCAAAAATTATACATTATTTCGTGTCTCTAACTTTTTTCGAGTCCAGCTTTCAAAATTCGTTTGAGAATCTATTCGCCATTTTCTCTGAAAATTTCTACAGCAATTCCTCTGGGAATTCCTTAAACAATTGATTTCTAGATTCTTGCAGCATTATTTTTTGGATATTTCTTTGGCAATTCCTTTGGAAGCTGTGCCATTGTTTCAAAAATTGATTTCGCAATTTTTTGTCAAAATATCTTTTGATGTTTGTTTTTGCACTTTCTTTGGAGACATCTTTACTCAATTTTTGTAGAAAATGCTTCGGCTGACTGGCTTCGTGAGGTTCTTAAGAAATATCTTCAATAATTTCTTTCAGATTTCTTTTAGAAACCCCTTTGATAATTAATAAATTAATGTATTTCCAAAAACTCCCCAAAAAGAAATCTTTTAGGAAAAACCAGATTATTAAAAAAAAAATCGAGTGAAGATTTCAAAGAAATTGTTGAAGAAATTCCAAAGACATTGCCAGCAAATTATACAATTAATATCCGACTGAATTGCAAAAATAATTCAAAGGAATTTCTGAATGATTTTCTATAATAATTGCAGAACGAATACTCAAGGAAAACATTGAAAGAAATGGTAAAAATATAATCAAATAAAAATTTAAAAAACTCTGATTAATCCACCTAGCGGTGATGGTGCCTTCGGAAACCCATTTCAACAAAATTCAAGTAACATGTTGATGAATATCGCCCTTTAATACGTTTAACAGATATCCATTTCATGGCACCAGAAATCATATCGTTTTGTGGCTCTTGATATTTAAGCCTTAAACTCTTGAAAAAAAAAGACCGTAATCTTGAATTTTGAGCCACCATTTTGGATTAAAAAACCGGCATCTTAGAAATTATGGTCGCCATTTTTGGACTCCAGACTTCTTCCCCATACCAGATATGCTCATATTGACTGGTTTCAGAGCCCAAAACTCAATTAAACAGCCGCTATATTGAATGTTGAGCCGCCATTTTGGATTTTCGAACGCCATTGGATATTCTGGTCGCTATTTTCGAACTCCGGACATCTTCCTCGTACCAAATATACCCATGTTGCTTTGTTTGAGCGCCAAAAACTCCATTAAACATCCACCATCTTGAATATGGAGCCGCCATCTTGGGCCAGACCATAGTGAATAATTTTAGAGTCCACCCATAGTGCATAATTTTAGAGTCTAGAAAAAAACAATGAATAGCCGCCATCTTGAATCTGGAGTCGCCATCTTGGGTTCAGACTTAAACTTGGATATTCTGGTCGTCATTTTTGAACTCCAGACATCTTACCCATACCATATATATTTACATTGCATGATTTTAGAGCCTAAAACTTCATAAAACAGTCACCATCTTGAATTTTGAGCTATCATATTGGATTTTATACCGCCATCTTGGATATTCTGGTCACCATTTTTGGAGTCTAAACTTCTTCCCCATACGAAATATACCCATGTTTTATGGTTTAAGTCCCAAAACTCCATTAAACAGTCGCCATCTTGAATTTGGAGACGCCATCTTGAATATTTTAATCGTCATTTTTGGACTCCAGACATCTTCTTCATACCAAATATACCCATATTGCATGGATGAAGAGCTTAAAAGTCCATTAAACAACCGCCATCTTGAACTTGGAGCCGCCATCTTGGATTTCAGACCGCTATCTTGGATATTCTGGACGCCATTTTTGGAGTCCATAGTTCTTCTTCATACCAAGTATACCCATATTGCATAGTTTTAGAGCCTTAAACTTTATTAAACAGCCGCCATATTGAATTTGGAGTCGCCATCTTGAATATTCGTCTGCCATCTTAAACTTTGAGCCGTCATCGTGGAATTGCAGGTCTCCAGTGTTGATTTTTACACAAAACTCGTCAATCATGCTAAAGGTAACACAAATCGCCGCAGTTTGATGTGTCGCATGATGGGGCTTGGTTCAGTGTTGTATACTGCCAGTTATACCGTAAACCGGGGTCAAATTGATCTCCGGGTCGAAATTGAACAGACGTTTTTCGGTTAGATTAAGCATACTTTACATTGTTTCCTTCCAAGTATTGTGATGTAGGAATCCTATACTAAACGATAAATGTGAGAAAATCATTTAAAACATACCTTATCTAACGGAAAAACGTCTGATCAATTTCGACCCGCAGATCAATTTGACCCCTGTTTACGGTACCAGTGTTGGCCTGGATCACTGAAATGGTCATAACTCTGGAACGCCTTGACCGATCCGGACCATTTTCAATTGCAAACAATGCGATAATCCGGTTCGATTCGAGCTATAATCCGAACAATCGGCCAATGGGAAGTGCCTCAAAAGTAAGTGAACTTTTTTGCGCACAGAGTTAATTGGTATATGTGACTTGACTATCCGAGCCTTCTATCGAAAGTTCGTTTTTTGAGTGAACATATAGCCTTTCAGTACACTTTGGTGAAGGAGAAAGGCAAAAGGCAGAGATAATTATTGCAGGAAGTCTTGTACCGACTTTTGAATCCTCTAAACAGAATACCCTCTTTAATTTGGTTAACACATTAAAATCGATAAGCTATTCTTAGATTTATAACTCTCAAGTACAAACAAAAACTACTGGAGAATGCGCGTAAAGACTTCTTGTGTCAAATTTAATGATATTTAGTTTAATTTGTTCTATATTTACTTTTTTCTCAAAATTCTTAAGTTTGAAAAATATTGAGTAAATCACTAGAAAGAGCATAAAAAATATACTATTGTATAATCAGGGTGCCTGGCACCCCCTAGAACATATTCGCACTCCCTAGAATTTTTCCTACAATTTTAAAGTTTTAGTAAAAAGCAGCATGTTTTTTAAAAACCTAAAATTTAAAACTTCACACAATAATTCTAATATTTAGTAATGACACATGTCAACAAAACTTAAGCACACCCGGAATTACTTATATAACTCTTGTACGTTTTGGATATTGGAAGGAACAATCAATAGATTCTACATAGATTCCTCCAGAAATACCTCTATCTATTCATACAGTGATTTCTCTAGGCTTCCTTTTTGGATTCCTTTCGATATTGCTTACTATGATTCTTCTCAGAATTCTTCTAGGGATTCCTCCAAAAATTTCTATTGGATTTTCTACAGGAATTTCTGGTGGAATTATTCAAGCAATCTTCCTGGGATCCTTTTAGAAGTTCCTCCGGTGATTCTTACACGAATTCTTTCAGAGAATGCATTCAGAGATTTTCCAGAAATTTCTCATGGAATTCCTTAAGACGCTTATATTGCCATTCCTCCGGGAATTGTGGCTAGGATTCCTCAATCAACTCCTGCTGCGATTCTTCCAGCAATGTCACTCCTCCTCTACAAATTCTCACTGTGCTACCTTCTGGATTTCTACTAGGAAAGTTCTTCCGGAGATTCTTCAGGAAGATCTCGCTGAGTTTTTTCTATAAAATCCCTTCATTGATTCTTTCATACATTTCTTCAAGGATATATCCAGGACTTTCTACAGAGGTTCTTCCAGAAATTCCACAGGGGAATTCCCCAAGAATTTCTGTCGACCTTCCTCCATGAATTTCAGCTGGAATTCTTCAAGCAATTCCCATTAGGACTCCTTCAGAAATACTTCTAGGGATTTCTCCTGACATACTTACTTGCTGCAATACTTTCGAGAAATCTTCCTGAGATTCCTCCAAAAATTCCTCCTGCGATTCCATCAGGAATTCCTACAGTATACTTCTACCGATTCCTTCAAGGAGAACTATAGGTATTCCTCCAAGCATTCGTTAGTGGAACTTCTCTTAAGATACCCCTGGCATTGCTGATTCTAGGATTTCTCAAGAAATTACTTCTATGATACCTCCAGGAATTCTAAGAATTCCTCCAGATATTCCAGCTGTGACTGCTCTAGCAATTCATGCGGTTCTTCCTGCTGTTCTTCCTCCAGAAATTCTAACTGTGGTACCGTAATCCGGGGTATCATTGATCAGCGGGGTAACATTGATCGGCTTGACCCACCTCACGAAATGTTCAAACAAGCATTTTACATTGAATCAGTTTCTGCTATGGAATGGTATATCGTAATCTGCCATCATTTAGCTATTAAATGACGTGCAATTTATGAAAATTGAATTTCATAAACATTGAATTATAGATTTTCCCATAATTGTGTTTCGTAGCACAATGAGATACATTGTCAAACATTCATGGTTGGCGTGAATACTAGATACAATATGAGGTTCGAAATCACTGTACATATTACTTCAATATGATATCCTAGAGTTGGATTTAATAAACGAAACTTTTATGAAAATGCTATTTTTCAGTAAAATATACGATTTATTGAAAGTCGGCTATCAATTGCTTAAGCCATTGCCTACCTTTAGGCGTAATTCGTGGTTTAGAGGATTTTAATCCTAAAATAACTTAAAAAGTACATAATTTGTAAGAATTTGGACAACATATTCGAAATCAGCGACCCCGAATTTAGTAAGTAAGGGTATTTTCAACACAAATGAACATTGATTACTGAGATGATCAATGTTACCCCAAATCATCACAATCAAAAATTAGATTAAAAACTTTATTTAAACATGTTTTAAAGTTTTACAATACTTTTTCGAGTAGCTTAACACATACTCCGAGGGTCAGTACTTGTTTTAAAAATATAAAGCATGTAATGTTTGCTTTAACAAGAGAATTATTCAAGAAAGATAGAAAATTCTGATCAATGTTACCCCGGATTACGGTACTTCCGAAATTATGCTACGAATTCTTCTAAAGCTTTCTCGTGGCTTTTTTCTGAGACCTTTTCAGGCAATCTTCCTGGAATTCTTGCAGAAATTCCTTTGGTTTCTCCACCAGGGGTTTCTCCAAGGAATTGGGTTTTTAAATTATGAAAAATGTATTGATTTTTTGATTTTATACGAAAGAGCACCTTTTTCTGAGCCACTATGTTTTTTTTCAGATTTTTAGAAGCTTATTTTGGTACCTAAAATCAATTTCAAAGAGATTTTTTGAAATCACCTTTTGACAGCTAGGCAACTGTTTGACAGCTCCGCCCAGTACAAACTGCGACGAGGGGTGATTCGACAAATCGCTCCCATACAAACTTCAAATTGATTTTTAAATAGGTTCCCGGGCTTCAAAACTCATGAAAATTTAGATTTCGGCTCAGTTTTACATGCAGATTCAGAATATCGCATTATCTCAACACCGTTAAAGAAGCCAATTCCTCCAGAGATTTTATCCAAAGATTTCTTCAGAAAATCCTCAGAGAATTCCTGCATAAACTCTTTTTGGCCTTCCTCCAAGAATACCTGAAACAACTCCTCATGTGATTCTTCCATCAATTCCTCCAGAAATTCTTCCTAGTGATTCCAATACGAATTTATCCCAGCATTATGGCTGGAATTCTTCCTGAGATTTTTTCAGAAAATCCTCCTGCGATTCCTTCATAGCCTTCTCTATAGATTCATCCAGAATACCTCTACCGGTTCTTGCAGGGACTTCCTTGGGTATTTCAAGGATTTTTTTTTCTTTGGACTCATCCCGGCATTCCTGATGGGGTTTCTCTAGAAATTTCTTCTAGGATTTCAGCTGAAGTTTCTACAGTGATACATCCCAGAATACTTCTAAGAATACCTCCTTTTTTCCTGTGATTTCTTCAGAAACTCTCCGGTGATTCCTCCAAGATTGTTTATCCAAGATATTTTGTCCACGGATTCTCTCATAAATTTCCCATGGGATTCTTACAGAACTCCTCTTGGCCTTCATCCAAAGATTTCAGCTGGATTTCTCAAGCTATTTCTGCTGTGGTTCTTCCAGCAATTCCTTCTAGAACTCCTCCAGTCATTCTTACTGTAATACCTCCCAGAATTCTTCTACGGATTCTACTAAGATTTTTCCAGGGATTCCTTCAAAAACTTGCTGGGATTATTCAAGACAATCTTCCTAGGAGTCTTGCAGAAGTGTGTGTCCTCCTAGAAATCTTTAAAAAAAAATCTGGGATTTCTCCAAAAATTTCTTGTTGGACTTCTCCAGGAACTCCTCTTAGAAGTCCATAAGCGATTCTAAAGACTCATCCAGGAATTCATGGATTACTCTAGAAATTAATCATGGTATTACACCTCGAACTCATCTTGACCTTCTTCAAGGAATTCTAGTTGAAGGAATCCCAATAGAAATCTCTAGAGGATCCCTAAACGAATTTTGGGAATAGTTGGAATTTCCAGAGAAATTCTAGTATGTATACTAGAGAAATCTCTAGTGAAATTTTATAGGAATGTACGGGAAAAACTTGTAGTTAATTAGAAGGCACAGAATGTTGCTAATTGACAAAATGAGAGATGAATTTGTGAAAAAAGAATCGCGTTCTGGTGGGATTCGATAACACACGGCTCCGTATTTGCTAAACCGCAATATGGCCATTTCTTTGAGAGTTCCTTCGGCATGGTGTTTTTTTATTTTTGAAAATTTCTACGTTAGTTTCATTGCAACCCAACAAACATTTAAGCTTCATAGGAGAGGAAGAAACCACTCATAAGCAAGCTTTAGTTTAAGAAACTGATATTCAGCTTGATACGTTTCTTGGGAATGCAATCAACAATTCCTTTGGATTTTTGGGATGTTTTTTCTATATTTCAATGGCTATTCCTCCGTAACTATTTTAGCAAATTCTTTTTCAGTTATTTTGCATATTTCTCAGGCAATTTTATCGTGATTACTTTTGGAATTCTTTATAATTCAATTGTATTTAAATTTATTGCTTCCAAAAATTGCTGAACTGGAAATTCAGAAATTCTCAACTGGACTTACTTAAAGAAAATCCTATGAAATTCACGAAAAAAAAATCCTAACAAATTCCCAAAGAAGTTGCCGGAAAAAATCCATCGAAATTATCTTAGAGCTTTTAAAGTAGTTGCCAAAGGAATAAATTAAAAAAACTACCAGAGGAATTCCTGATAAAAATAGTAAGACTTTTTAAAGCAATTGGCCGAATCCAATCTCAAAATAAATTTCCAAAATATATTGTTTAAAAATTTCCACAAACAAATTTTGAAGAAATTCCCTTTCCGAAGAAAATTTAGAAAGAATTCCAAAAGTAATTGCAGTGACAGAATTTTTAAAGAACCGACAGAAATTTTTTTTAAAAGAAATTCCCGAAGGAAATCTCTTAGAAAATTGCCGAATCAATTTCCAAAGGAATTACCGAAGAAGTTCCTAAAGTAATAATAAAAGATTTCCAAAGGATTTGTTGATAAAATTCACAAATAAATTTTAAATGCAAGTAACATCGGAAATGTCCAAGGTGTTCTACAGGAATTCCTTACATTATTACTGAAGAAATCTAGAAGAAATTGTCTAAAGAATTTCTATTTTGATTATAGAAGCGATTTATTGAAGAACTTCCGAAAGAGTTTTCAAAAGAATTGGTGAAGTAAAACCTCATAGCATAGATAATGGAAGTCCAAAAAATCGACGAAAATCGAAAAAAAGTAGAATGACTTGCGGAATACATTTCCAAAACAAAATTGTGATGATGTTCCTAGAGTCAATGTCGAATGAATCACCAAAGGCATCACTAAAAGAATTCCCAAAGGAATTGCCTGAAGAGCAATAAGAGAATTTTAAAAAGCAATTATCAATAGAATTGTTCACATTAACAAAACATCGCTTGAAAGACTACTAAAAAATTGGCGAAGAAACTCCCGAGAAAACATTTCAAAGGATTTGCTAATGAAGTAACAAAAAAAAAAAAACAAATAAACTGCTACTGGAATTGCCAAAGAAATTTCCAAAGTAATTTCCGATGAAATTTTCAAAGGATGCGTAAAAGGTGTTCAGTATCAAATTTCAGACATATTAACAAATAAATTCTTAAAGAAATTGCCGAAGAAATTTGCCAAATTCAAAGGAATTACTGAGAGATTTCTAAAAGAAGTCTTTATTCAAATAAATTGCAAAACAATTTCCAAATAAATTGCGGGAGTATTCCCTGAGGCATTACCGAAACAATGTTTTGCCGAAAACACAAATTTCTTTATTATATTATAGCATAGAATCAGAATCCTGAAGAGAAAAATCGAAATTCGCTATTAATGTTGCGGTCAAACCAAAAATGCAAATATGTATTCTGATTTTACAAGTTCAATGCCACAAAAGTTCAGCTTATTGGACGCAGTGGCTTAATTTCCACAACATGGGAGAAAAAAACTCTTACAATTGTTCTTGAAAACTATTTTATAAGGGTTGTTATCATGCAATAAAACAAAGAAGATGTCACGATGAATACAAGTTAAACGCAAATTTGTGGATATTTGATAGTTTCCGAGATTTACACTTCTAATAATTGCTCTGAAAATGTATTCTCAATCAATATATTCAATTCACAAAGGGGTTGTGGTGATTGTAAAGTTTAAACTGAAAATACAAATTCCATGTATTATAGGTAATCAAGTTATCAAGTTCTCAAACCTCACATGGCGGCGAGAGTGTTAAGTCAGTACAACGGTTCGGATTTTTCAAAAACAAAAAAAAACTGTTCTTTAAAATATAGCGCGTTTAAATTTTCGGGCTTATTTGTCCCGTGACGTAGTATATCAATGTACAGAGAAATTGAAAGTGGATCGATATTTCTTTTTGCAAAAAAAGCAAAACAACCTGGAAGCCACTGAAACTGGCACCCCCTAGGAAAAAATCCTAGATACGCCAATGATCACAGATAAACAGACGTAACTCTTTAAGCAAATTCATCAAAATATTTTGCTCGGTGTCTTTTCCATGAGCACACTGCCACCTGTTGGTATAACCGCGCAAGACACTGTCGGCCACGATGGATTTCGATTTGACGTTTGCTAACACGCACACTACTACACAAATCGCCTGTAATTTTCGTTTGCATCATTCAGCAACGTGTACACTGGCAAACGTCAAAGCGATCGACCACTAGTGCCTCTGGTGGAAGGATCGCGCAAATCAAATAAAATTTGAATTGATCGTTAAATACATACGCCAATTCGTTTGAAGAGTGTTACGTCTGTTTGTCTGTGGTATAATTCCAGGAATTTGTCGGTAAAGATACATGTTCCAATGATTTACAATATGCAATAAGCAATATTGATTCCAATTCGTTATAACATACTTTACTGAAGATTTGAATTTTACTATGATTCTTTCGCCAAGAATAAATGACGAACCATCGAAATAATATCAATACATAATTGTAGAGCGGTGACAAATGACGAATACAACGACAATTTTTAATTTTATTATTCAATAAAATTATTTTCGAATAATTTTGCGGTGTCTATAACCTTTTCATCAGGAATGCCTATTTGCTCACAAGATGATACAAAGAGATACGCTTATAGAGCTACCATATAGACTAAAATCAGGAGCATTTTCCGAAACGCAACGAACAGCATTGCGGTCAAGTTTGCCCGATTCTCGCCATTTGGGTGTGGTGGCGTGTATCTTCTTCGAACGCATACAATTCCACGTCCGCCAAGAGAGAGGGGAACTACAAAAAGTTCAATAGATTGCGCCGAGTACGTTTGCTGACCAAGAGCTCAGCACCCCAGCAGGTCGGAAGCGTTTTTTTTTTCTTTCTATACCGCCAACAACTTTGCGTTCCGTACCTATAGGAAACTCGCTCATTTAATGCTGCTGCTACTGGCACTACTGCTAGATGGGCGCGAAATTTAAAAACTCGCGTTGAAGCAAATTCGATTCGACGAAACGAAGTCTGTTTGCGCTTGCTTGCAGATCAGCAGCAGTACAAGTATACCATAGAGCAGTGTATCGTACGGTATTCGACGTGCTCAGGATAGTATAACTTGAGGGGTGAATTCAACGCAGCGATTTTTATTGATTCAACTGCAAATACTATGTCATGTCATATGGATGTAGTGCGAAGTTTACATGATCAATAATCATACCAACGTATCCAGTGAGCATCTATTACTGCATTATATTTTGAAGATAGATTAATGTCACTCACAGACAAATCGTTCTAGCATAGGTTTTAAACATCACTATTGATTGGTGATAAGATACAATCACAATACATATATCTAAGCGTATTTCTTTAAGGCGTGGTCATTTAATGGTCGCCGTTGCTTTTTTTTTGAATTACTAAAACTAAATAAAGGAATCAATGCATATCTGATTGGATTAACCGCTAAAATTATCAAGATTTGATGAACATTTCATTTCCATTTTTTATCGGTTCATGGAGTGAAAGCAAATTTATCGGTTGGGCCATCGAAAAAGTCATCCAAAAAACAACCTTCATGACATCCGGAGAGAATCATTCGAAAAAGTGACCATAAGGAATCATTTCGCCATGAATTAGATGCGAGCCGGCCGAGTATCATTTTCATACAGTCAGTGAATGCAATAATGAAACTCGGCTTGTTAGGGAGAACGGTTAGGCGCAGATGATAGCGAACTTGCGCGCCCCAAGTGAGTAGATTTTATACATTCGTAAACTAAGCGTACTAGGGCTGCAGAGTGGCGAGCAGTTGGATTTGACGATTCGGAGAAGGCGCAAAATAGATTCTGGTGGAAGTATCGTTCGTTCTGCGAGTATGATTTCAGACGAAAAGTCATGCTCAAGCTTGAACCCTACCGTAGACTGCTGTTCGGTTCATTTGCACGGTGTGAGTTGGAAGCGGAGCTGGTATTCCAAGCAAGCGAGATAAGAGCGTTCACAAATGATTTCGATCGGTGCCTTTGCAGCTAGCTAGGGCGAAGGGTGGACGAGTAGAAACCGACTGGCGGATCAGCAGCGCCGTGTCGGGGTAGTTTATTTTTCGCTGTTGAATTCTGCCTGGATGACCGACTGACTGACTGACTGTGGCTTCACGGCAAATGCTTCATGAAAAATCATCATGAATGGAAGAAGTCCGCTTCATAGTAAGGTGTTCAATTTGGAAGGTTTATTATACGACCGACGACGGTTTGCTAATTGCAAACATGGACTCTTGGGTGGCAGTTCAGTATTGCGTCGAATTCATTGTAATCGCTATCATCTTATCGAGGTGTGAGCGTTGAGGAATGGTGCATCGTCGTAAATGTGGGGATAGTACTCGTAGAAATGAAACTATTAAGCAGTTATTTTGGACAGTTTCTTGCTACACTCAGTCAATTTTATATCGATTATTTTTTTGTAAATGATAAAATACGTACAGTATCTATAACGTCTCGCACCCTCCTTGGTCGGAAAGATCTCCATTCTGAGAAATTGCACGCCATCGCCTTGACCTAAGGCCAAGGAATGTCCTTTTTTTTCTTCTAAACCATAGGGGGATAAATCTGCTCATCAGACACCCTAACAGGAAGGTTAGGGTAGTGTGGGGTTAAGGCCGTCTTCTACAACACTAGTAAAAGCCAGGACTACTCTCTCCTCGACCCACTAAAACACATTCCTATGGTCGCCAAACCCTACGTCTCTCCGGAACCACCAAGAAGGTATTGCTTCTGAGAGGGGCTAGTGCATATCGCACCCTCAATGTTAGCTGCCGTAGCCTAGCAGCAACGAACATCGATGACTCGCTCTGCAGAGTCCATCACGGTAACATGCTGGCGCTTAGCCAGTTTCTCGAGTGGTCCTCGCCACTCCCTTTGTCCTCGGAAGGCGGGCAGGATCAACCCCGCCCGCGCCCAACTGCTTGGCAGACATCAAGAACTGATGCCCACGTGCAACCCGATCTGACCTGCCATGGCTGCGCTGCCATGGCTGCGCTGCCATGAGTATCTGGGCCTACGATATCCTGATGGGTTACGCGGTTGAGAGATTCTTGAAATCCATTGATTTGCTTCACACGATGCACACCAACATGATACTCCGCCAATTATCGCATAAACTCAGGTCACCCTTTTTGGACACCTTTACTAAGACGCATTGCATCCAGTCGACCAGGAATTTTGTGGATGTTGCAGAAAAATTTATGCAGCAGTTGGTCAGCTTTGTGCATCTCGGCTGATATGCGATCGACTCTGGGGCTCTGTTTGATTTCATGCTACGAATGACTGTTTCTATCTACTGCCATGATAGAGCTCCGGTGTTGACACGGGTAATGCATCGAACCTTTGGCGGATCATGCTGAGGTGTTGACGGCGTGGCCGACTCTTGGAAAAGGTTTCCAAAATGCTCAAACAAACGTTCCAACTACGAATTGGTTAATAGATGTCTGGGCGCTCACACTCTTTTGTCTCGTCTACATGGGCGTTCTCTCAACTCTCGAGAGCCGATTAGCGCTGCCGGGCTCTGGCTTTGGCTCCTCGTATTTTTGCTCGTTCTATCCCGGCTTTAGCCTTCCGTCGCTCCTGGGTGCGTAGCCCACCCAAATTATTCTCTATGGTGACGATAAAGGCGTGCTTGATGGAGATGGAGGGAAATTTAATATCATTCGGTACATTGAATCGAGAGATAAAACAGATCAATGTTGGCTGTCGTATAATTATGCCTTTTACTAGATTCTTTCTTATTTCATGTAGTATAGCCCAGTTTTTTTTTACAAAATTGGGCCATTGATAGACAACTAGTTAATCAAATTATAGTGAATATTTGAGATTTTTTGATGCTCTTTTCGAAAAGTTACAGCTTGAGCTAGTTGACCATTTTTTTTTGAAAGTGAAAATTCGGACTGATCCCTTAATTATGTATGTATGTATGTCAATTTTTCTGAAGAAGGTTAAAGATTATGTAACCGTGAAGCCCAATTGAAGTTTATTTTTTTTTTATTTCGTTCGCCCTAATGCAAATATTAGACTTCTGAATTTGTTTCCCATAAGTTTGCAGAGGTTTGTCAAGGAGTGTTGTATTAGGTATTTTTTGTTGTGCATGCATCGCTCCTGTCTGGGGTGAGTATCGCAACATATTCGATTGCTTTTCGCAATCCGGAATATCTCCGGAATGGTTCCGGATATTACATGGCCACTTTAGTATAATAAACTCGCACCAATTTATGATCGATTGAGGGCGACTTCAATAAAACCGGACGAAAATTGACGAAATGCCAGCATTTTGAAAATAAGTTGTCGGGAGTCGAGAGTTAAGTTGGGAGCTCTCGAACTGTGCACATTGAGAATGGTAAGCTAGTCCCAAGCTCAACAATTTCGATTTCTCTGGTCAATCACAGAGTAGCAACTACGATTGTGCGATCATCTATGCTCATACTTGCATAAGTTTGCATAAGTTCGTCAAGTATTTACAAAGATTTCATCAAAACTATCGTTATGAGTTTCACCATGGAGTTTGTTATAAATTCTAGACTAGTTCCAAGAAACCCTAAAATTGCTTGCTGAGGATCTCTACTAGAACTGATTCCGGAGTAAACGAAAGAATCCAGATCCATTTCTGGTCATCGGCATAGTGCCTATTGACTTCTGGATGAAAAATCTTGAATTTTGAACTGTTGAACGATTAGGTTAAAAAAAATCGAGGGTATCACCTAGTAGTCCCTACTGAAACCGACGCTGGAGTATCTGAAAGTGGCTAGATTCATTATTGGTCATCGCCATAGTGCATTTTGCATTCTGGTTAAAAAAACATGAATTTTGAGCCACCGATCTTTAGCATGGAAAAATGCTGCCAAGTGGACGTAGATTTTGCCAAAGCTATTGATATTGTCCCATACGAACTAACGTTGAAGAAACTCGAGCGTCTTGGTTTTCCAAGCTGGTTGGTGAAGGGGCTACGCTCATACTTGCGTGAACGTTCTGCCTTCGTAAAACTGGGATTCAATCCCGCTTGTTTTGGAACTCCATCTGGTGTACCGCAAGGGAGCCACCTTTGTCCTCTTATCTTCATTATTTTTATTAACCGTCCGTAACTCGCGCGGTTGACTACCTGCGTCAGCACCACGCTAATGCTGAATACAAAAAGCGAGACTTTTTCAACGTGTTGTACAAAATACAACAGCGCGATCGCTCGAGGGTTAATGGCCTGCGCCAAAGACTGAATTCACATCAGCTCATGTACGCGGCGATCCTAAGATCAATCGTATCATCGGCTTTATTCTTGATTTTGCCGCCCTACAACAACACATTTAAATTATAGAACTGGTGTGTTTTGAGTGGTATGGCAATGAAAGTGTCAAAGTTTGAATACCGTAATCTGGGGTATCATTGATCAGCGGGGTAACATTGATCGGCTTGACCCACCTCGGGAAATGTTCAAACAAGCACAAATGACATGCAATTCATGAATATTAAATTTCATAAACATTGAAATAAATCGATTTTTCCATAACTGTGTTTCGTAACTCAATGAGATGCATTGTCAAACATTCATGCTTGGCGTGAATACTAGATACAATATGAGGTTTGAAATCACTGTATTACTTCAGTATGATATCTTAGAGTTGGGTTTAATAAACGAAACTTTTATGAAAATGCTCTTTTTCAGTAAAATATACGATATATTAAAAGTCGGCTATCAATTTCTTAAGCCATTGCCTATTTTTAGGTGTTATTCGTGGTTTAGAGAATTTTAATCCTAAAATAACTTAAAAAGTACATAATTTGTAAGAATTTGGACGACATATTCGAAATCAGCGACCCCGAATTTAGTAAGTAAGGGTATTTTCAACACAAATTAACATTGATCACTGACATGATCAATGTTACCCCAAATCAACAAAATCAAAATTTAGATTAAAAAACCTATTTAAACATGTTTTAAAGTTTTACAATACTTTTTCGAGTAGCTTAACACAGAGGGCCAGTACTTGCTTGAAAATATAAAACATGTAACGTTTGCTTTAACAAGAGAATTATTCAAGAAAGATCGAAAATTCTGATCAATGTTACCCCGGATTACGGTAATAAACTTTACCAAATTTGAAAAAGATTTAGGCTTTCGCTACGCAGCAAACTCCCATGGAATGATCCCCTGAGGCTTCCCCCATACGAGCACCGATGTGAACTAGTTTAACTTGAGACTTCACAAACGCGCCTAGTATTCCTTCGGAGAACGTTCACTTACGACATATTAAGTAAATCGAATTGTCTGTCCTGATCTACAACAAGCTAGCTTCTTTGTTCCTGTGCGCCGTACCCGTTCTCGTTGTTCCAGAATCACCCCCCTAGAAGTGTGTTTTAATTTGTTAAATATTAGTTAGTTAGGCGCCGTTCATAAACCACGTAGACTTTTTGGGGGGAGGGGGGGGGGTCCGGCCAAAGTCTACGCTCCATATAAATTTTATTTTTTTGTATGGACAAAAGTCTACGAGGGGGAGGGGAGGGGGTCTGAGATGGCCAAAATTTGGTCTACGTGGTTTAAGAACAGCCCCTTATATGAAATGATAGTGAAATGCTGAGATAGATTTAAAGCTAGTATAAGAAACTTACATAGACGTTCAGTCTTAGTACATATAGTCTGAAGCGTAAGCTGAAGAGGAAGTAGATAAAAAAAATACGAATATGTCCCCTGGGAGTCCCTACTGAAGTCATTTCCAGAGTATCCGTAGGCGGACGATCCATTGTTGGCCATCGGCACAGTGCCCATCGAATTTTGGATGAGAAATCATGAGTTTTGAGCCATCGAACGACTGACTTGCATTAAATTCCCATATAGCCACAGCTTCTAAGGCATGGATATCTAGCATGCCATGCTGGGGTGACGGGTTCAATTCCCAGCCGGTCCAGATCCGTCAGTCGAAGAAAGTTTCTTTACGAAAAGTAAAGGAACTTTCTTCGACTTCCGCATAGAACATTACCCAGGTAACCAATAAGCATTTGAATAAGCCGTATTTTGATGTATATCTGCATTCGACCTGCTTACTGCCATATCATAGCAGTTTGACTGCTAAACTGCCCTATATAAGCAATTGAAAGGCTACTTAAAATCTGACAGCAGTTATGTAGCATTTCAGATGTACGACATGTTTTGGTCAACAAGCAGAATAACTGCTACTTTATTGCCATGAAACTGTTAAGGCGCTGTCCATAAACTACGTAGACTCATTTTTGGCCATCTCAGTATCCCACCTCCCCCCTCGTAGACTTTTGTCCATACAAAATTTTCGAAATTTGTATGGAGCATAGACTTTGGCCAGACCCCTCCTCCCCCTAAAAGTCTACGTAGTTTATGGACAGGCCCTAAGTGAGATGAGTGATGCTAAACCCACAACACATTTCCACTTTGTAATTTACGTACCCCGGCTGTAGATGCCATTATCATTTGCGTATCCTTTTATTTATAAAGTAGCTACTAAAAACAATGGAAAACATGCTTTGGTAAATAAACTCCATGGTTTTGGTTAGCATCCTATGCTCGATTTAATTATCCGCACATGCCAACCCCATAGCATATCTAACGAAGCAAAAGCCGGTGTAATATTCAAACTTTAAATAGATCAAAAAATCAACGCACATTACACAGCGTAACAAAAATAAACTTTTGGTCTGTCTCAAGAGCAAACTTATGTGTCTCTGACAGATTTTGGGCCGCTGAATCCGAATCCGGGCTCAGATTTGCTCCAACACGTTACAATTTTGAGCTATACCTCAATTTATAGGGCAACATATGCGATTTTGGGCTTTTTTGACTGCAAGCCATTAGGCATGGAAATATGTTTTTTGAGCAATCAAAAGGTTAATTGGTCAATTAACATCTAAATTATCGACTAATGCAAAAAAAAAATCGTTTTACCAAAGCGATCTTGATGGTTTTAAGCGATTTATGTTAGGTACGATATTTCCCATACAAGTCACCCTTCAAAAGTTGCATGCAAGTTTTCATACTAACATAAAATGCTTAAATCTATCAAATTTGATTAGGTAAAACGAAATATTTTGCATGAACTGTTAATTTAGATGTTGATTGACCAATTAACCTTTTGATTTCTCAAAAAAATATTTCCATGCTTAATGGCTTGCAGTCAAAAAAGCCCAAAATCACATATTTTGCCCTATAAATTGAGGTATAGCTCAAGATTGTGACGTGTTGGAGCAAATCTGAGCCCGGATTCGGATTCAGCGGCCCAAAAACCTTCGGAGACACATAAGTTTGCTCTTGAGACAAAAAAATGTTGCGCTGTGTTATCTAATCATCTATAGTTTACATCGTAGCGCGGTCCAGCACCATCGTTAACCCGAGGATCGAGGGATCAAATCCCAATTTCGCCGAAATTAGCGAAAAAACAACAACAGCATTCCAAAACGTTCCCCCAAGCCTCAAAAGTTGCACAGGAGAGTGAGGATAAACAAAATAGAAGAGAAAGGGATGCCGTAAAATGGGCAGGGGAAAATATTTTGTTTTTATTTTTGACAATCTGGGGGATAGGAAATTTAAGCATTTAATCAGCCGTATATTGGGCCAAAACCTGCATTTAATTAGCACTTATGGCGCATATATGGCAAATTAGCATTTAATGACCTGCTGTAAAGGCGCATATAGTGCCGAATTAATGCCATTTTAACTGCTTATTGATTACCTGGGTAAGCTGGGAAAGGCTTTATCCAAATGAGGACGTTATTCCAAGAAGAAGAAGAATACGAAGAAGAAAAAGAACAATATGAAGAAGAAGAAGAAGAAGTAGTAGACGAAAATCAAGAAGAAGAAAAACGCAAGCGTGCTGGAATCAATATTTAGGGGATGCACTAAACAGATGAAAATACTGCATAAGTCATGATTATCTGATTATTGCAATGTTTCATGTAATTGTGAATGAAATAATCCAAGATTGCCTCGGTGATCGCGATAATCAGGATGATAATTAATCAGCGGTTTACGCTCTTAAGTGAATCTCCAGGAGGTTCCTACTGGAACCGATGCTGGAATACCTATAATAAATTTTAGCATGTTTTCACTGTTGCCATTTGCCAAAAGCAATTTCCTCATTCATAGGAGCCTCTCAACATTTTTTTTTTTAAAGATTTCCAGACTTTCAAGGAATGACTTCGGAAAACTATAGCATCTTACTAGTAGCATTGTAGACACGAATGCCACATAAGTGGTAAAGTGTCTTTAATAAATATTAATAATAATAAGTAGCATTGACTTGCAGTTTTGACTGAATCACAAACACAATTCGTTACTAAATTTGGTTAGACTCATTTATTATTTTTTTTATTTCTGAGACACTAATAAAAATCGTTAACATCAACCAACTTTAGGATTTTAAACATTTGAGTCGATTTTCAAGACAAAAACCTAAACACTTTGCAAGATATTTTATTCACGTGATTGTGCAAATGCCGGAGACTTAAGTTTATCCAATTGTTTATCCATACTATTTATAGTTTTAGTCATTGAAAAATTTGCTCCCTTTTTCAGTACAGTCCGACTTTGCCCGCTTTGGGAATTACAGTTTTAAACAATTTCTCAATGAACTTTTGGAAAAAAAACTTTTATATCGTAGTGATAGTGTATTTGATAAAGTTAACCGTTATGTGTCCGACAAACTTTTTGCTTTTTTCTACACCGTGTATTTTAAATGGGTGCTGGGTACCCGGGTACCCTGTCGGCCACATAAGGGTTAAATAAGTAGGTGCTACATAATGCTAACACATACACTGAACCGAAGACAAGGATTCAAATTCTTAGAATGCCCGTTTTTTGCCTACACACTAAGAAATTCTTAATTTGGTGACGTTGTTGACAAAACCAACTTCGTTAAACAGATTTTCTGTCACATACATGGAAAGGAAAGGACTAATTTTTAGGTCTCAATCGCATTAAATTTACACGATTGGAGACGCATCACAGCCACGCTATCGACGATGGGTAATTGTCAAACAACATTTTATTAAACAAGTTAAGAGCATCAATACTTTATCAATATAGGTACTTTTTGTCGGAACTTTCGTCAAACTCATGGCTTGCCCAATGTATCTTTGGAAAATCTTACGATTAAGTTGAAGGTTTGATGAAAATTCCGACCAACAGTACCGATATTGATGAAGTATTGATGCTCGTGTGGAGTCCGCTGTAGACCACTGGAAAATCATTTCTAAAATAGTGATTGTAAGTAAATAAGTATTATGTATATGCTTTGTTTTGTAAGTATTATTATAACAACGGAGAAAACATATATGTGCGTCCTGTTACCTGTGACGTGATAGTTGTTACGAAAGCATCAGTGAGGTGGAGAAGGTCCTCCAGAATCGCAACCATGCAGAGTGAAAAGTTATTATGTACCAAGAATTTCTTCTATCATTGTACGTGAAATGAAGAAAACTACACACTAAGATCAGCTTGGTATTTTTCCCATCTTTTTACTGAGTTCTCAACAGCAGATTTAACTCGGTTCGTTCGGTTATTTCTTTTGAGGATATTCCGTTAATGGAGCTCAGCTAATAAACTGTCAAAAGTTACTGATGCACGGTAAATACGATTACTGAGTGTACCGAGATAAATCTGCTGTTGAAAACTCAGTAAAAAGATGAAAAATACTGAACTCAGTGAAAAAATAACTGAGCTGGAACATCTGAATCTTAGTGTGTAGAAATCAAGTTAGCTTATACGAAATATGCGTTTGATATTCTCATGCGTAATCGATAAAGAATCAAGAGGTTATGATGACAATGGACAGCCTCATTGTAAAAAAACAAACGCAAACTTTGGAGAAGTAAATTTACAAATCGGCACCAAAAGACCTCATGTAAAAATAAGAACTAACCTAATTTTGTGTCATATAGCTCACTTCAATATGTCGGCATAAAATTGCCAAATTTCGAAGTGTGTGGACGTTCGTTTAGCCAAGGTAAATGAAGATTTGGTTTTCGATAGAATCACATTGCAATTGTGTGCGTTCTTTTCGAGAGTTTATAGTTGTCTCTTGCAAATTGTAACAAGGACAAGGATGATAGACAATTTTTCCCTTGAAAAAGGCCAAAACTCATGGCCGAAACGTCGGGTAGAATAAAATAAATCGTCATAAATGAAGACTGAAATAGCCGTTTTTACGCAATATAATTATTTAGATTTATTTGTGAAATTCTAAGAAATATTACAAAACTCTTACCTGATAAGGATAAATAATGGAAAATGATTTTTCATGAAAAATATTTACTGTAAACACTCAAATGTTTATTAGTTTTTCTGAAAAATTGGTACAAAATTAAAGTTGGCAATATTTAAATTGTGGCACAAAATGTCGTGAAAATAATAGGTATATATGTTTTCGGCTAGTTTAAATTAAATGCTTCTGATATATTGAGGTATATTACAAACATTATTGATGAATTAGAAGACACTCAAGTGACAAAAAACTGTAAGAAGAGTCGCATTATTTTACCTTTTTTATTTTAAAACAGAAGTTCATGCAAAATGCAACAATGAAATGGTCAAACAAATGGATTGATCATAGATTTTGATGAAATCTACCATAAATGTGTTTTATTTACTTTTAAATCACATTGGTTTTTGTTATGATTTATTTCAAAAGAAAGTTTAAAGGATAAAGCAATTAGTTCATGCTAGAAGTTTGAATACCTTGGGAGCAATTTCTCATAATGTAAAAAACATCAAAACGAACAATCGTACATTAAGAGTCGATCTAAGATTTGCATTTGGTTTCGAAAATTAAAATTTTTGTAATTACGTTGCGAAAGTATTCATTTTTCCGTCTGTGTAAGGGTAACGAGACGGCCTACTTTTGCACACTTGAACAAGTGTGCCGAAAAGTACTACTTTTCAGCACTCTTAAGTGTGCCGAAAAGTAGTACTTTTCGGCACTGTTGCTTGAGTGGCCAATTTTACACCATTTTGCACAGTTTTCCATCGTTAGTAAAGTGAATCCGCCGGATGTCCATCAGTTTCATGTCCAGGCATGTGCCGGAGGTCACTTCCGGTATTATTTCATCGAAAACATCTCCTCCTTGAAGGAAAAGTGCCAGACTGAACTGTATGGAAACTTGAAATTTTGTGACAGTCAAATCGGCCTGTTGGTCTACTGAATTGACTACTTGATCGGAAAATTAGCTTATGCACGTGGACGTCTACTTACTATTTTTTCGGAATGCGCGCGTGTAGCTAGAAACGATTGTACTCCATGGATGTTTTCCGTAATTACAAAAAAAATGTATGCAACTCGTTGCAAAACTCGATCTTTTCAGCATTCGTTGTATTTATCCAACTCGGCAAGCCTCGTTGGATAAATGTACAACTCGTGCTGAAAAAATCATCATTTTGCAACTTGTTGCATAAATAACTATTTTTTTTGGAATTATAAAAATTTACCAATTTGCTTCAACGAAAAATTTTCTATTAACCTCTATTTTACAACCAAAACATTAAGATGCTCTCAAAACCAAAAAAGATCGAAAAGTGGTAACAGTTTTGAAGAAATAAAATAAATTGGGCACGGCTAAACGAATGTCTGTCGCTGTTTTAGTCTAAAATCAATGTTCACGGTCTAAACCTGAGGGATGCGGACTCAACTTTTTTGGTCATTCAATTTGAGCACGTACTCTTTTTTCCAGTGCTCCCCGTTGTAAAGTTTCTTATCTCTATGGAGATCAATTTCAAAGTGCACGCATAAACTACATCACACAACGTTTAACTCAAGGCTAAATCATACATTTTGGGCTTTTGAATGTTCTTAAACTTCTTCCACATCATCCACAGGTGACATGGACATCATCATGAAGACGACCACCTCTCTGTACGAGCGGGACAACCACGTGTTCTACAACGTCACGGCCACCAAAGTGGACTACACCATTTCCGGTCTGAAGCTGCACATGGGTAACCTGTTCGAGGGTGTCAAAGTTCTCGAAGACAGCACCAACCAGTACCTGAACGACAACTGGCGACCCGTTTCGGAAGCGCTGAAGCCCATCATTGCCAAAACCATCGAGGACATCCTGCTGGCCATCATGCAAAACATCTTCATCCAACTTCCGGCCGAGTATTTCGTGGCTGATCTACCGCGATCGGGTTGAGCACGCCCGGCAGGCAAGGTAAGATCCCCGTGAATTCATTTTGTATCGATTGCAACATCATTCCTATAACCGTTTGTTGTGTATGTAAATAAATTTCCATCGTGTTTCGTAAAACTGAACTAATGAAGTTATTCACCCGAAAGCCGTGAATTTTGACATCAAGTGCCATGAATTTTCCTACGTGAATCCAACATTTACCACTGACTGCCATGGGGACTGATTTTTGCGGATCACTCCGTTCCTGGCTGTGAACGAACTTCCTATGTGTGAAGGGTAGGTTCACAGCAGTCAGTGTGAACTTCACACACGTTCATCATCTTGTTTCACCAGCAGCGCAGTGTTGTTCGACTGACACCGACCGAACGACGACTGGTCATGCTGTAGCCCCGCTGCTGCTTCAGTAGGCACAGACAGAGCGGCGAACGCGCGCGATATAAGTACCAACCGAGTAGGGGGAGATTGCCCGTTGCACAGACTGGCCGCCTGTTAATTTCAGATGATTTCGATTTCACTTTTGCGTTCAGCGAAGAACTCTGTGGAGGCCATTTTCATGGCCGTTTCGCCCTTCTCTCGGGTTTTATGACGACCGTGTTTTTGCTGTGCGATCTGTTTGGTGGCAAAACACGTGTGATGTGATGTGATCTGTGCAGATTGATTTGCGAATTTTGTTTTTGATGGTATGGTATGGGTTGAATGATTTTCAGTTTTTACTTACGGCGCGAAAAACCTTTTGAAGACAGTAGATGTCACCACGTACCTATAATAGAAAACATATTTTTTGTTAATTACAAATTTTAAAGATGAATAACTTGCTTCAATATATTTTTAAAGAAATTTGGAAAATTTGTATGGAACGATTGGTTATACATATTACACTTAACAACCCACTCCTTAACCCTTTGAAGCCGGAATTTTTCCAAGCGTTATTATGGAATTTTTTCTACGTTTTTCTGTTGTTTTGGTGCTCAATAGCATAAAAAGGGTAGATATCATGCAGAATATTTTGTTCTGGATATCCTAAGTCATCCAAACTATTCTTGAGTTTAGATCCTAAAGTCTACGGGTGTAACGGTAACTTCTTCCATTACACAAAGCTACGATTTGTAGTCTATCATGTCCAGTAAGTCTTCTGAAAGGTTAATAGACCGTATCAGATCAGTCGAGATATCCTAGCTCATCCGAACTGTTCTTGAGCTTTGATCCTAAAGTCTACGAGTGTAACTGTAACTTCTTTCATTATACAAAGCTACGATTTGTAATTTATCATGTACAATAAGTCTTCTGAAAGTTCAAAAGGCAGTATCAGATCAGAAGGGATATCCAGGCCATCCAAACTGTTCTTGAGTATAGATCCCAAAATTTACGGGTGTAACGATAACTTCTTTCAGTATACAAAGCTACGATTTTTAATCTATCATGTCCAGTAAGTCTTCTGAAAGGTTAATAGACCGTATCAGATCAGTCGGAATATCCTAGCTCATCTAAACTGTTCTTGAGTTTAGATCCTTAAGTCTACGGGAGTAACGGTAACTTCTTTCATTATAGAAAACTACTATTTGTGATCTATAATGTCCAGTAAGTCTTCTGCAAATTCAATAGACAGTATCAGATCTGTTGGGATATCCTAGGTCATCCAACCCGTTCTTGTGATTACACTCTAAAATCTATGAGTGTAACAGAAGCTTCCTTCGTTATACAAAAAAAAAGACACTGACACCGTCTCCAGCCAAAGGCTGTACAGACTGAACGAAACTGAACACTAGACAACGGACATACGGATCATGCACCAGTGGATACGGAGACACAACTATTCTCACGAAAAGTTTCAGCGCCCGAAGCGGGAATCGAACCCTCACCCCACAGCATGGTGCGATTAGAAGCTTGGTGACCCTAACCAGACGGCTACGAGGCTCCACAAACGACATTACGATGTTTAACATATAGGGTAAGTGTGCCGATCGTTGTGGTAATAAGGTAAATTAATTCAAAAAAATATGATCGTACCATCTACTGAACGGTTTCAAAACGTTAGTCGGTAGTTTTCTATCCAAATTTGCTGGGAAAAATATGAAAACTATCGTTTCTCTCTGTTTTCGATCAATAATCGCATACCACAACAATAGGGCCCATATAGCCGAGGCGGTAAACGCACGGGTATTCAGCATGACCATGCTGAGGGTGACGGGTTCGATTCCCGGTCGGTCCAGGATCTTTTCGTAAAGGAAATTTCCTTGACTTCCTTGGGCATAGAGTATCTTCGTGCCTGCCACACGATATACGCAAGCAAAATGGTCATTGGCAGAGGAAGCTCTCAGTTGATAACTGTGGAAGTGCTCATAGAACACTAAGCTGAGAAGCAGGCTTTGTCCCAATGTGGACGTTACGCCAAGAAGAGAGAGAGAGAACAATAGGCACACTGTTCCTATTATGGAGGTAAAATTAAATTTCGGTTCCTAATGTTGCGGTATCCCATTGAAATCATATGGGATACCGCAACATTAGGAACACAGCAGCAGAAACATTAAGGAAAATATTTTTTTAAACTAGGTTTTTGGGCAAAACTTAAGCACACAAAAAGTGCAATCTTATAAATTAAGTATAATACATCTATTAAAAATGCCTTTTGGTAACATTTTAGTCGAAAAAGTGCTCAAATGCCACTACCGCAACATTAGGTACTACACTGAAACCTCCATTTAAGTCGATGCATGGCTGATCGAAAATAATTTTTACCGTGCAAGCAATGACAAAACTATAGACTTTTATATTTTTTAACACTTCGCATGACAAAGGAGATTTGTCAAAAAATATAAAACTGTATAGTTTAGTCATTGCCGGCACGGTAAAAATTATTTTCGATCAGCCATGCATCGACTTAAATGGAGGTTTCAGTGTACCACAACGAAGGGAACAATTACCCTAGCATCTACAGCAATTGAAGTTTCTGTTTTGGCTATATAGAGTTATGTTGAATAATCTGTTATATTCACTGGAGCTCACAGAATTCAACCAGAGACTACAACGTAGCTAAATTATCAAAAAATATTGTGTAACATTATTATCTGAAACGAAATATGGTTGTTTTCATCAACTAAGCTTTATAACAGTAAGAAAGCCCATCATATCCCAAAAATATATAACACCGCTTATTGTTCCTCCAACTACTTTGGTAAGTACAGTAGATTATGCAACACTACTTAACGTAGTAGCAAAAGCTTTAATCACAAATGTAGACCTGAAGGTATGGTATCCGGAGTAGTATCACCGACGAACCGACGTGACAGCTAGAACAAATAAATTCAAATTTGTTGTCCCCGACGCCATGATGAAAAACAGCCGAACACTACCGCCTCCTCTATAACGGTTCGCGTTGTTTTGATAGCTTGACTCCAAACCCCCGTGTATTCATATAGGAAAAGGTTCGCGCCTGAGCTGATTTAACAGAAGCGTTCGCTCGCTTTGCTGGTCGACCGTTAAATTTAGGGGGGACACTTTTGAAACACCACTGTCACGTCGGTTCGTCGGTGGTAGTATTGTTGATCTAGAATATCTCAAAACTCTTTTAAAATGACTATGATGATAAGCCAGGGAGATTACAGATTAAAGCTTTTTAATGCATATTTTCCCAAACTTTCAGGGGCGCGACCCTTTGGCCAGTAGTTTTCGCGACATACCATAGGAATTAGTTGTCTGTTACAGTAAAATATTTGGCTGTCCCTCGCGACCCCCTGGATGAAGGCCGGCAACGCCTTCCAACTGTACCAAGCGGATTGTCAGTACGTGTAGCCAAAACGAGCATGATGTCACTAGTTCAATAGCGACAATGGATTGTGTGACGTCATATTCGCTCGGTACACTCTAAATTCACGGTAAAAAACACTAAAATTAAATTGCTCAACCATGTTTCCGTGAGTCTATGGTATCTATAGTATCAATAGTCGCGACCCACAGTTTGGGAAACCATAATTAAAAGTTTATTGTGAGAATAACTACTGTTACTATCAAGAGATGAACTTCAGGATAGTTTGAACGACTCTCAATATCCCAAAGATTTATAATAATATATAATAGACTTCAGGTTGGTTCAGTCACCACGATTGATTAATTTCAAGGACTTCATTATAGAACAGTTTGGACGAACCTGAATGTCCCAAAGGTTTATAATAAGCAAGTAGACTTCAGATTGCTCCAGTAACTGCGGTTGATTTTGCAACGTTACTCAGTATACAGATATGGCTCTTGTTACGAGTGTAGACCTGACGTCCTGAACTCCAAGGTAGTTTGGCTGACCTGGAATATCCCTATAGTGTCTTTAAATAACATTGTAGATGTCAAGAGCTTCACGGATCCCAGTATGTTATGAAATGCTATTAATTGTGGCGGAAATACATAAAATTATTCAATATTTTAATACGCTGAATAAGTGCACGCGCAGAAAACAGCGATTCGATTCGATGCAGAATCGCCGTTTTATTCACGATCCCGCACTTATACTAACTACGAAAGGGGTGAAAAATGCGCAATAAATTCGACATAAATAAAATCAACAGAGCGAATTGTAATGTAACCCATCAAGTAATAATCGTTTGCAAAAGCCTTAAGATAAATTTATTCCTCTGTACGGCATGCAATATTAACAATGAATACTTAGCACCGAAATGCCCGAACGAAACTGAAAATAACTCAATTAGAAAGCCCTCTCTTCTGACTAACCGGACCGATAAATTGATGCACCATTACGGCACAATCATTATATTGTTATCGGAGAAGAGCGAAGCACCCATCGCACCGCCAAGCCGTAGATGTATTTACGGACGTGCGTTAGTTTCCAAAGTTAGAGGAAAAAGGGACATACCGCGCCCTCTCCAAGCAAATGTGATCAACATTCCTCAATCAAATAAGCAATTGTGTTTCTGATGAGGTGCTGGTGAATTACGCCTTTGGAGGTGAGGCAGTACACTCAAAAATATCCGATATTCGTGCACTCCCAGTCACGGCAACGGAAACAAACGGGAACTATGCATAGCAACGATAACAACAATAAGAAATATACACCGTGAACTAGATGTCACGATTTCTAGAACGCCCATATTGACAGCTGGAACTAGTTCCAGTTCACGGTGTATATTTGCTTGTTCTCATATTTGCGTTTGTTTGTTCACGTTTATCAGAACGGTTTTCTGAACGTGTACGCTCACTGGGCACTGGGCTCACTGGGAACAATTTGCTTTACAACAAAATACCTGGGGGCTCCATCGAGCTCTTTTTGTACCCTATCTTGGAGAAGGAGGTGCGAGGTAGCTTGTACCTAGGTTGGTATCTTATAGCTACTGCGCAATTGCTGAAAACCCATGTGCTCCAATTTAGAGAATATTTCCAAATGTGAATGGTTTTTTTTGTCGAATATACCAATATACCAATATACCAATGAACCAAGTTCGCTTACTAGAATAAAAGGCATTAGCATGAGCATTATTGGTGACCGTGCACTTCGTAGTTGCTACTCCGTGATTGACCTGAGCTAGTAAAATATCACAGTGAATCAATGGATTTGGGGCTTGGGGCTAGGCTTAGGGTTTGCCACCATCCTCATTGCAATGTACATGTACACGTTTCAAGAGCTCAAACTTTATTAGGTCAATAACGGCGCTGGCCACGTCCTTACGGGCAACCGGCGAAGGGATGTTAGTTCAACTACCGTTGCTACTAGAGGTTGTATGTACTACTGGACCCTCCACAGTTGTCACGGGAAGGAGTTTTGTTAGTAGGAAGATCAAGGATTCACTTTGGTAAGTGATGCGATCCATGCAACCGTGAGCATTTATACACAAATGCGTCACCTTACAATTTGGAAGAATGGTCAGATTGGGCAAATCTGGCTGAGACATCGATTTTTGTGAATCGATTTGAATCGATCAGCAAAATCGATTCACCGATTTAATCGAATAATGCTTTGAATCGATGTTTTCACATCGATTTTCGGGTGAGCCACAGGGTGTGTTGCTAGTACTTATTTCGGAAATAACACTTTTCTGACGAAATTTTTGCTTTTGATGATTGCTTCTCTTTGTTTATCACTTTGCACGATACTAAATGTAGCAGCGGGGCAGTGTCGATATTTCAAGCGTATTTTAACCATTAATAAAGTAATAAAAACAAAAACATTGCTGATTCTGGCCCTTCGTCATCCCCCTGGGAATTCCCCCAGAATCTTTAAAGAGACTCCTCTAGAATTCTGAAAGAAATTCTTTTAGAAATATGAAAGAAATTTCTTTAGAATGTTGAAAATGATTACACCAAAATCATGAGCAACATTATCCAGAAAAGAAAGCAAGACTCTTCCGGTATGGGGCTGTCCATTAATTACGTAAAGGTTTATAGGGGGAGGGGAGGGGGATGGTTTGAGAGATCTTACGCGCCATACAAAAATGTTTAGATTCTCATACAAAAAATCTTACAAGGGGGGTGGGTGTGTCGAAAAATCGCCAAAATCTCTTTACGTAATAAATGGACAATTTTCTCTGAATTCTATTGATGATTTTCCTCGAATTCTGAGAGTGATTACTCCATATCTATGAAACGAATTGTCTCAGAGTCCCGAAAGGAATTCTCCCAGAATCCTGTAATAGAGAGGCTTTCCTTTGGGATTCCCCCAAAATGTTCCAGAATCCTAGAGGGATTACTCCCGAATCCTAACTAGGATTATTCCAGAATCCTATGATGAATTCTCCCAGAATCCTGAGAGAAATTCCAAGAGCGGTTCTTCCACATTCTTGAGATAAATTTATCTAGAATACTGAGAGATCCTTAGGGCCCATATAGCCGAGGCGGTAAACGCACGGGTATTCAGCATGACCATGCTGAGGGTGGCGGGTTCGATTCCCGGTCGGTCCATGATCTTTTCGTAAAGGAAATTTCCTTGACTTCCTTGGGCATAGAGTATCTTCGTGCCTGCCACACGATATACACATGCAAAATGGTCATTGGCAGAGGAAGCTCTCAGTTAATAACTGTGGAAGTGCTCATAGAACACTATGCTGAGAAGCAGGCTTTGTCCCAGTGAGGACGTTACGCCAAGAAGAGGAGAGGAGGACTGAGAGATCCTTACAAAAAAATGAATTGTTTTCCCGAATTCTAAGATGAATTCCCCAAGAAATATAAAATCTGATAAGAATTCTATCTGGAAGGGATTTCGAAAACTTCTAGAATGGACTTCCATAGCATCCTGAGAAGGATTCTCTTGAATTCTGAGAGGTATTCCCACATAAAACAGAAAAATTATCGCAGATTCCTGAAAGACATTCCGCCAGAATCCTTAAGAGGACTCCCCTAAACTCCTGAAAGGGATTGTCCCAGAACTCTGTGAGTGATTCCTCTAGAATACTTTAAATTATTACACCAGAATCTCAAGAGAATCCTTCCATAATCTTGTCAGAAGTTTTCCCTGATTATTGAAAGGGATTTCTGGGAGCAACTGCTCCAGAATACAGCAAACAAAACTCTAGGGATTCTCGTAGAATGCTGAAAAGGATTTCTTCCGAACCCTAAGAGGAATCACAAAATCTATGCGAAGGATTCTCCAAAATCCAAATTTCTCTAGAAAATTCTGCCCAGAATCTCGGGAGAGCTTCTTCAATAATTAATAATACTAAAGGAAAGTGCCCCACAATATTGAAAAATATAGCCCCAGAATCCCAAGAATTAATAATTCTAAATCATGAGACAATTTTCCCAGAATCTTGAAATCTTGAGAAAAATTTCCCCACAATACTGACGGGGATGACCCCAGAAATCCGAATTTTAAGAGAATCTTGGAAAGAGTACCCGCAGAATACTGACTGAAATTCCCCAGTATCTTCAAAAAAAAATCTCAAGAAATATATTCTCACCGAATTTTGAGAGAAACTTTCCAACAATTCTGAGAATGCGTAATATGATTCTCCAAGAAGGTTGAGAGGAGTTTGTAAGAATGCTGAGAAAGATTTTCTAAGAATTCTGAGTGGGTTCCTAAGTGAGGGTCTCCCAAAATCTTTAGAGGCATCGACCCAGATCATCGAGAAATTTCGTAGAATCCTGAAAGGGATTTCACCCTTGGTAGGGAACTCTGGTAGGAAATACCCCAAAATCCTGAAATTGATTCCCTTAAAATCCAGAGATTCCCCAGAATTCTTATAGGTATTCTATGATACTGCTGAGACTTTTCCATAACTCTGAGGATTCCTTTAAAATTCTGTGAGAGGTTTCTTCAAAATGCTGAAAATTATCAGAACATCATTCTGAAAGCATTTATCGCAGAAAAGAGAAAGACTCTTAAAATAGGAAGTCTCCCTGAATTATATTAGGGATTTCTCTGGAATTCAGTTTTCTGAGATGGATTTTCTCAGAATCAATACGTAGTTTATGGACAGGCCCTAGACGGATATCCCCAGAATTCCCTGGCGGACTCTTCTAGAATCCTGTTGAAAGGGATTCCCCTAGAATTCTGAAAGAAATTTTCCTGCAGTTGTTAAAGACATCTCATTAGAATCCTGAAAAAGATTGCCTCAGAACCCTGAGAGGGATCCTCCACATCATTCAAAGCAATTCATCTAGAATCCTGAGAGGGATTCCCCTCCGACGGTCGAGATCCGTCCTTGCGACAGCTGAGGGATGGAAAAGAAAGATTAGCTGGATACCTATGGAAAGCAGAGACCTCTCAGGCCTGGATATCACGAGAATTGGGGTGTTTTTAGTGGGAGGGTAAATTTCAAAGGGCAGGGCTGAAAATGTCATGTTGACTAGATTCAATCTCCAACAGCTTATTTCAGTAGCTGAACCTGAAAATATGGTTTATCAAAAACTTGTGCGGCTAGACTACTTAGTTCTGCAAGAAAGTCACGAGAAAATCTGGAAGAATCCAAATTCTACCCAAATCAAGTTTTAACAGGTTAAAATTTATACACCTACCCGGCCGTTTTGCCTTTACGTTTCTTTTATGTTTGGCTTTACCGTCCTGATGCCGACCATAATAATACACCGAGCACCACCGAGCATTGTGCATTTCTTGGAGCCGCTCGTCTAAGCGCATCAAACCGGCCGCTTTAAGCGGATGGATCGATTTATGAATGGCGCTAAAAACTACACCCTGAAACAAAACGCTCAACTTGTAATGAGAGAAAAAAAAGGCATCAAAATCGTGTATGTGCTCTGATCACACCTCCACGAACCACACTGCACTGACTGGACAAACAAAAGTGCAATAATCGGAAACAAGCTTTTGCGAAGACAAAAAAAACTTGTTAAAGGGGCAGATGAAAAAAAAATAAGAAACAATCACCCTCGTACAACTCGAGGAAGGAATTTTTCCGATCGTTCACAAGAAAGCGAAAGCGAGGGGCCCGTTTTAAGTATACGCGTTTGGTATAATGGTAGTTGCAATTCATGAAAGAGTTTATTGCCGCCATGGATATAGTTCGCATGGATAAGTGGCGAAGCGATAAATTTTGATGGTCTTTGGTAATGCCTCAAATATGGTTTGTTTACTTGTTTGAATATAAAAACTGATTTAGTGTGAAGAGATTTATGCGAGATATTTACTCGTTCAGTGAGTACTGGAGCGCAATAATGCATAGTAGTATGTATTCAGCATTTTTAACTGTCTTCACGTCGTATACTCTTTTTAAAATTTTATTATCTTCGTGCGTGGCGTAAAATGGTGAATTGATCAAGAGAGCGTACAACATAGCTCTAGTCTTCACAAGCCTCTATCTCATGCTTCCACTGGTCAATCGATGACAAAGACCGCCAGCTAAGAGTTGTGTGCTTAGCTGGTAGTGCAGCCTGGTCACTGTCGTCCTTCTTACTTCAGCTAGATTGAGGAGGTAGGTCCCCGTCGTCCCCGTCAATTCTAAATGGAGGTGCGGCCTAAACAGCGTCTGTTCTGGCATCGCCACCACGGTGGATAAGGGACCTTAGGTGAACAACCTACTGTTCTCGAAACCCAAAAACCGTTACAGAAACCAAAATCGAAAGATCGCGAACTGATTTAACGGCAACGATTTTTAGCGCGAAACAAAGGACAAGAATTGGATAGGTATTGGAATGTCCTAACCCTGGCCCAACATGGTAAATCGGTACAACTAGCCAATGAGACATGCCGTATAAAGCACCAGATCCTAGGATTGAGCGAAGTCCGTTGGCCGAATTTTGGAGAACACAGATTGGCGTCGGGTCTGATTCTGCTATACTCTGGCCTACGAGGCGAACATGCTCCACGTCATCGTGGAGTTGGTTTCTTGCTCAACGCTCACGCCCACGCTGCACTCATGAAGTGGCAACCTATTAACGAAAGGATAATTGTAGCCAGAATCAGAACACGGGTTCGACACCTTACCATGATCCAATGTTACGCGCCAACCGATGCTGCCGAATTGCAGGAGAATTTTTAATTCAACTGAATGCAGTCATGGATAAGATTCGTAAAGGTGATATCAATATCATAATGGGTGACTTCAACGCTAAGATTGGTTCCGACGACTATGAGCACGTCATGTAACGCCATGGTCTCGGAGAAATGAGCAAGAACGGAGAGCTGTTTACAGAGTTTGGCGGCAACAATGACATGGTGGTTTAAGGATCGCTCTTTGTTCATCGATCAGTGCACTAAGTGACATAGGTTTCCCGTGACGGCGTCATGGAAAATCAAATCAACCACATCTGCATCAGCCGGAAATCGCCGAAATCCGACTGCGTATTGCCAGGATTCATCGACAGGAGCAGAAACTCGGGCGCCGGTTTAACACACGCCGACTGGGAGACGTTGCGGTGAAAAGGTCCTTCATCGAGGAGCTGGAGAACCGTGCTGCAGATATTCCGGAATGTGGAAGCGTAGAAGCTCAATGGAGCGTCATCAAGATCGCCTTGATCGCCATCGGTGAGAATAATTAGGGTAGGCTACGCACCCGAAAAAAGCAGTGGATTACAGATGGCACCTGGAGAAAGATAGTGGAGCAAAGGAATGCCAGAGCCACGATAGAGCGAGCGAAAACACGAGGAGCCAAAGCCGTAGCCCGTCAGCGCTATTTGGCTCTCGAGAAGGAAATGAAACGCTCATGCACAGAAAAAAAATATTCATGTAAAATTCAGCGAGAAATCATGCACATAAAGGGAATGCTAGAGTTAGTGCATATTTACATGAGCTATCATGTAAAATTACGTTACAATCGTGTAAGTTTCCGCTAATAGTCACGTAACCGATTGCAGTCCATGATGGTTTACACGATGGTTGGCAGAAATTTACACGATTGTAATGTAATTTTACATTATATCTCATGTAAAAGTGCACTAACTCTGGCATTCCCTTTATGTGCATGATATCTCGCTGAATTTTAATTACATATTTTTTTCTGTGTGTAGATGGGACAAAAGAGCGTGAGCGGACTCCCTAGCCGACAAAGTGTGAAAGCCGCAAATACCGGCAACATTCGTCTCCTCTATGACGAATCACGTTGCCTTAGTGGGACTAAGATGAATGCTGAGATGCCCGTAAAGGGCAAATCTGGGCAGCTATTGCAACGCTGGTCCGAGAACATTGGAAACACCGAAGCTCCATCATTGTAGGAGATAGAAACTACCATCTGTACCATGAAATCGAACAGGACCCCGGGGGTCGATCGCATATCAGCCGAGATGCTCAAAGCTGACCCCGTAGTATCTGCACAACTTCCGCATCAATTCAGGCCAAACATTTCAATAGGTCCTATCTGCATTTGAGAGGCTCTCTTTGTTCACTTTCTCTTTCAATTATTGCAATGTAATGGTACACTGTTCAACTATTTTTGCACTACAAATCAAAAGACGATTGTTTTGACCATCGTTCAATGCAAGGAGACAATCATAATACAAATAAACAACTGAGATATTAACGAAAGAGAGGGAAACCAAAGAGAGCCTCTCTTCTGCAGATAGGACCTTTAGACATGTTTGGCCTGAATTATTCTGCAAAATATGGGAAACCGCGACATTTCCGATCGATTGGATGCAAGGCGCTGTAGTAAAAATGTCCAAAACGGATGACCTTACTGTATGCTTAGCGTATGCTTACTGTATGCTTAGCGGATGCCAGAGATGGCATGCACCTCTGAGCGCTAAGTGAGAAGATAAAAAATAAACATTACACACAGCCTTCATGATGAGGAAGAGTGCGTGTAAAGAATTATCTTCTGCGTGGTCCGACTGCACGCGCTCGGCATCGTTGTCGCATCGCGTACGACGGTGAGCGCAGGAAAGCAAGAGAAAGTACAGTCCAACACACAGCTCACATCGCAGCGCTGCGCTACTCTGTACTGCCGAGAGCCTACAACTTGCAGCTCAGACAGCGCAGATGTGTAGCACATTCCTAGAGATGAGCGAAGCTCACGCAGAAGAAGTTTGAGCTCTGCGACGTCTCGCGCAGCTGGTGTGGCAATTTACACATTCGCACTCTCACGCAAAGTATTGCGGCTGAGTGGTGTGTGTTTGTCGCCGGTCCACATTCGTAGCAAAACAGAGCGACGCACATTTTATTGAAGATGTGTACGCAGAGCTGTTTATCAGTGTATCTATGCCATCTCTGCGGATGACCTTACTGTATTAGAGGGGCATCTTATTGCTGTGCATCGTTCTCAACGTCCTCTGCAAAGTGATACTTAACAGGATACAGGAGAAGATTGACGCGACTCTTCGGCGGCAGCAAACAGGATTCTGTGCCAGACGATCATGTGTGGAATACATATATTGTCACGCTCCGTATCATTTTGGAACAAATGAATTATTGTCAAGAATCTCTCTACCTGGAGTTCATTGATTACGTAGAAACTTTCGACCGTCTCAATCACGAAAACATGTGGGGAGGCCTCAAGCGCAAGGGTGTCCTTGAGAAAACCATCGGCCTCATTGAAGCACAGTACAGGGCACTTTCGTGCAGAGTACTGCACAACAGTGTCTTGTCTGATTCCATCCGGGTCGTTGCTGGAGTGAGGCAAGGATGTATACTTTCACCGCTACTGTTCCTTATCGTAATCGACGAGATCCTGGTAGGTGTGATTGTCTGTGAAGCAAATCGTGGGTTGCTGCGGCAGCCCATTACCATGGAACACCTAAAGGACTTCGAACTGGCTGATGACGTTGCTCTCCTAGCTCAACGGCACACGGTGTCAAAATTTTGATTATTATCGAACTTTCATGTACCTCGGATTTTTCATCATAGAATGTTAGAATTTCGGCTATAATGTATAAATGCAAAATTTGAAAATATTCTATCGGGGAAAATTTGAGTTAGGTGAGTTTTTGGCTATTGTCCATACTAAAAATCAATAACTACTATTTTAGTCCAAAAAACGTCCCATACAAAATGTATGGAAAAATTTTCGCCGATGAAATATTTTCTAGTTGTCCGATGATATATAGCCCAAAAACTAATAATTTTCGAAGAAAAATCCGAGGTACATGAATGCTCGATAATAATTGAAATTTTGACACCGTGCGGCCATCTGATAGCAGAGTACATACGCTCGATGATCTAACCAATCGCTCCTCGGCAACAGGTCTTACCATCAGCTTCAACAAGAACAAATCGTTGAATATAAACACGGTCAACCCTTCCTGTATTACGGTAGCTAGACAAGCAGTAGAAAATGTTGAAAGCTTTCAATATCCTGGTAGCCAAATGGCCATCGATGGTGGCATCAAGATCGACATAGGTGGACGGCTCAGGAACGCAAAGGCTGCCTCTGCAAGTTTAATAAATGTATCAGATTAGCCAACGCACCAACTCTAACGTGAATCTGTGCTAATTTACGCCAGTGAAACTTTGTGTGTATCAGTGGAGAACACTCAGCGGCTACATGTCTTTATCAATAGATGCCTGCGGAATATAATTCGTGCATGGTGGCTGTAGAACTTGTCTCAACGGTCAAGGAAAATGGCCGTGTTGTTCCTGGAAAGGCTGCGATATCGAAGCAAGGAATTGGCATCCCTATCCCACCAATGCAATGTTTTCGTAGCCAGCATAACAGCGGCTCAAGCGTAGGGCTCAAGCTGACAACCTATCTTTCAACACAGCAGCATAATTTTAATGCGGGGTAAGAAAACAAGAAGACCATAACAGTCCCCTGTATCGAAGGGTGTCGACAAAAACACCACACGCTCCTGCACACATCCTCCTCTCATCCTGAAAATGTTGGAATATCTGCCAGCCACGCATCCACTGGACATCTCAAGTGGCCACTGTTCCGTATTGTTCTCGCCGTCCTTTGCAATAACGGTATCTCCACCACAATATTTGCCTTCCTCGATGAGGGATCCTCTTACACCCTTCTAGAAGATTCCGTCACTAAAGAACTAGGAGTCCGTGGTCAAGCCGAACCTTTGACACTGCAGTGGACTGGAGACGTCAAGCGTGTTGTGTCTAAGTCGGAGCGGGTTCAGTTGCATATTTCTGGAAAGAATAGTCGTGTTCAGTACGAACCGATGCTCGTACTGTTAGTCGTCTAGTACTGCCTCCACAGTCGCTTAAATATTCAGACTTGGCACAACGATTCCCACACCTGCGCGGTCTTCCTATAGAAGATTTTAAGTTAATAGGGTAAACCGGTATAATGCGCCCCCACGGGGCAAAACGCCCCCCTTCAATTTCCAGGGAATTTCAAATAGTGAATGGATAAAATCATTGTATAAGGCTTCATATTCATGAGGCTAGTCTACTATGTCAATTTTGTGGTTGTTGAACCCTTTAAAACAAATATACAACAAAAAATTGAAAACGCTCACATTTGTTGTAATTATCGATAAGTTTGAATTAAGCGCTAGCACGCGCCAATGAAGCAAAACCAATGAAATTAGCTGTTGTCTACTAAGTTATGAAGTAAAATAACTTGCCTCTGCAATTAAAATAAGAAAATTGTAATTAAATTTTGTAATTAAAAAGTTTTTTTCATAGTCACACTCAAACGGGTAATATGCCCCACCGTCAGCTGGATAATATGGCTCACAGCCAATGCGCTGCAACAGCTGATCTCAGTTTCGATATTTGACGTTTGTCCGGCTCGGATTCACTCGGTAGGGGCATATAACCCCGTTGTTATGGAGCGTAATGCCCCGCTACAGAGGGGCATACTAACCCGTTGTTGCGGATCATATTATACCGTAGCTGGGGCGTTTAGCCCCGACGCTTTTGTGAGTTTTTGATTTTGTTGATTTTAGAAAACACGTTATTACGGAATAAATGCTGTTATTTCGTGCAAAAGGTTGTTATCGGATAAAAGCTAACGCTTCGCTCAATAAATAAATGCATTGGTTGAGTAAAATACGGGGACGAGTGCAGAGATATTTCCATTTTTCCTTAGGGGGGGCATATTATACCTGTTTACCCTACAACCGAAACTTCTAATAGGCTTAGACAACCTTAGACTATGTGTGCCGCTGAAGCTAAGAGAGGGAAGACTGGCTGATCCAATTGGAGCAAAATGTCGCCTGGGCTGGAGTATCTATGGGTGTATCCACGACAACGCAACAAATTTGGCAGTGGTAAATTTCCATGCGGGAGCTACGTTTGATTCTGATAGGGAGATGAATGAACAACTTCGCGATTTCTTCTCCCTGGAAAACTCTAGGATCTCAAGTCCATTCGAGGCCCCAGAGTCCGAGGAAGATAAACGGGCCAGATTTATATTGGAGGAGACTACCAGACGTATCCTCTCCGGGTCTTCCTTTGAAACAGGACTACTGTGGATAACTAACTATCCACAGTTTCCTGACAGCTACCAAATGGCTGTACGTCGGCTGATAGCACTCGCACGAAAATTACATAGCAACTTGGATCTAAAGAAACGTGTGGGGGAGCAGATTCAAGAGTATCAGCGAAAAGGCTATGCTCACAAAGCTACATTAGCCGAACTAACCTCGGTTGAAGCTGGACGGGTATGGTACCTTCCATTTGGCGTAATCACCCATCCACGAACACCTGGAAAAGTGCGTCTGATATGGGACGCTGCGGCGTAAGTGGGAGAGGTTTCGTTCAATTCTAAATTACTGAGAAGGACCAGACTTGCTTACCCCGCTCCCATATGTGCTATACCAATTCCGCCTGTATCCAGTAGCTGTGTGTGGAGGCATAATGGAAATGTTCCACCAGATTAGGATTCGTGATTGTCAATCGCAACGATTCGTGTATCGTGAAAGCTCCTTGGATCGCCCGCAGGTAATGGACGTCGCAACATTTGGTTCCACGTGCTCGCCGGCTTACGCTTAGTATGTGAAGAATCTTAACGCCCACCAATTTCCCGAGGAGTATCCCAGGGCCACTGAAGCTATCACAAAAAAAGCATTACGTGGACGATTACCTTGTTAGCTTCCACACCACGGAAGAAGCTATAGAGGTAGAGAAGGAAGTTATGCTGGTTCTTTCCAAATCTGGCTTTACGCTGCGACATTTCCTGTCCAACGAGCAAAGTGCATTGCAGGTGTCGAGAGCGCAGCGAGCAGCAACAGGACAGAATTGGCCGTTGGTTGATTCCCCAGTTGTCAAGCAGAACGGTTCTTGGCTTAGTGATGGCGGATTCAGTAAAACACTGCTACACACGCGTTACTTTACGAATAAACACTTTTTTATTGAAAAACTGTATAAATCTTAACTTTATTACTATAAACTAAATAGTTCGATATTCTAATTTAATGATTGAAGTTCACTTTTGATTTATCAACTTTTTTCGGTATACACTTAATTAACTTCTCGTGATGGTGTCGAGATGGTGCTTTGCAGCAAGAAAGAGAGCGATATCGAAACGTCTATTGCTTTTATAGCGTAGTGTCCCGGAAGAAGGTTCTACGCCATGCTGAACTTCTAGATGCTTCTTTTGGGCCTTTATCGCTGTCGATGGATGTGGTGGGCATTGATTGATGGTGTTGTTATGGCTGACATATAGGTGGCGAACTTCTCTTTTCGTGTAATGCAGGGTATACACGACCATACTGGCCCCTCAGAAACAGCGTTTCTGTCATAATCCGCCATGTTCGATATTCGCTTTCTATCTCCTCTTTTGATAGTTGATTGGTGACGGACGATGACTTGCATACTCACTCCACGGGCGATTTGTTTTGGTCGGTTGTCGAATTGGTTAGACGCTGGAAAATTAAGACCCGGTAGCGGGTTTTAAGAAAACTATTTTAATTGGACAGGTTCTTACCTTGTCCTTCATAATAGAAGGCCTTGTATTTTTCATTTTAGGTTCTGCTGCTGAATTCATGGTCGATGTCTTGGCGAAAGATTGGTGTCCACTTGCGGTTTTGGTTAGCTGATACCCTGCCAAAGTGGCAGAAGGAGGATTCGTTGGCGAGTAGAAAGTTGTGCTGGATGTTCGCTTTTTCTTGAATTGCTTCCGAAAGAGGCGGACTAATTTGTCGATGCTGGATCCTTGATCATTCAACGATGGTGTACTACGACGTGCGTTGGAATTGTTTGGTTGGTGAATGAACTTCCTGGCCCCTGTGAACGAATGCCCTTGTTGAGAAAATTTGGGCAATCGAAAACGTTCCAGTTGGTGCCAATTGCGTCGACTCGTTGGGTAGGTCTCGTTTGTAGAAACAGAAGAGATAGTATTCGTGGCTTTGGTGAATGAAGCGAAGAAGCTGGCTGACTTGCATCTGGTTTTTGATCGATCAGCGCTCATTAGAGAACAGAAGTCGATGGAGGGTGCTGCACTATGAACGTTGAGATGCAATCCGAGGGGTGATGCTGGTGGTTCGATCTTTCGATGAGCAGAGTGTTCGGCGATGATTCGATCATTGTTGTTGGGAATCCGATGGTGAGATGCGAAGGTGGTCTGCGTAGGCGGCTTCCGAAGGGTGGTTGATGGGTTCCTTGTGCTCTTCCATTTAGCCGACGGGAAGTCGTACACACATTGTACAATGCGATTTGATGTTCGTTGTGGTATTCTTCGATGAATGGCGAGCTGGTTAATTGACGTGTCGGTAGTTGATAGATGATTTCGAGCGTGTATCGATGAATGGGCTTCATTGACGGCATGGGTGCTGGCCTGAGATGAGGTGTGTTGATTTAGAATTCCGTGTTGGACTGTTGGTGGATCATTTCCTCTAGAGGTTGTTTGACGAGCTGAGACGAATGATTGCTGAAGTTGGTTGGTAACTGGAATTGCGTTGGACATTTTGGGAATTGAAGATAGATTCTCCGGTAGGCCGGTTGGGTACGCTGTGATGGTGGCTAAATGAGCGACGATAGGAGTTGATGGACGGGTTGTTGATTTTCCCGATACCACCCAGCCGAAGACGGAATTGACGAGCACTGGTTGGTTATGGCCAAGAGCAATTCGCCCAGGAACACGGAAGAGCTCAAAGAAGATTTCGGCTCCTATAATGACGTCTACTGGGTTGGTGTCGGCGAATGTAGGGTCTGCCAGATGAATGCCGGGTGGCATGTCCCAAGCCGAAGTGTCGACGGATGTCGCTGGTAGGTCGATGGTTACGCTTGGCAGAACGAGGAGCTCGACGTTGGTGGAGTACTCGCCAACTCGAGAACGAATGCGAGTGAGGAATTTCTGCTTCGCATGGGTGGATGCTTGGCCGATGCCGGTGATAGGGAGGTGAATGTTCTTTCGATGAGCCTTGATGCGGTGGGACAAGCGTTCAGTGATGAAGCAGCATTCGCTCCCGGAGTCAAGGAGCGCACGGGCGACGTGCTTCACGCCGTCGTCGTCGATGATGTTGATGACCGCAGTAGCGAGGAGAATTGTCTTCTGTGGGTCGCCTGCAGAAGCGCAACTTACAGTTTCGGTGATCGTAGCGGATGCAGAGGTATATGATTCATGGTTCGCTGGTGATGATGTCGTCGAATTTGATTGATGGAGTTCGGTGGACTGCGATTTCGACGAGTCGGAGATTGATCCAGTCGTGCAGAGCTGGGTGTGGTGTCGTCCTCGGCATTTTCTGCAGGAAGAAGATGATACGCAGTCTTTCAAGAAGTGTCCCTGCCGCAAACAGTTACGGCAAAGTTGATGTCGGTTAACTTCGACCTCCTTTTGGTCGGTAGACAGCTTCGAGAAGGCTTCGCAGAGGTAGAGCGGATGGTGGCCAGAACCGATGATACATTTTCGTGGAATCGTTGGAGCCTGATTAGCTCCGTGGCTCGAGACCGGCCGCTGACCAGGTTTTTTCGATAGGCTGGTTGGCTGAGCGTCGGTGGGTTTGGACGGTTGGATCGATTGAAGAACCGTGACTCGTCGTTGAAGGAAGGCTGTCAGGTCCTTGAAGGAAACGGCGTTTTGAGAAGCGGCATGATCTTCCCAATCTCTTCTGGTCGTTGGATCTAGGCGTGTGCTGAGGATGCGTATCAAAAGGATGTCCCAATGCTCCGTCTGTTCTCCAAGCTGTTTGAGAATCCGAACATTCGCCTCGAATTTCTCCACCAAGCTATGGAGTTCGGTGGCAGATTCGCGTTTGAGAGGGGCGAATTCGAAAATAGCGTCCACGTATGACTGCTTCAGCCGATCGGTGTTCTGAAAATGGTCCAGCAGGAGATTCCATGCCACCGGGTAGTTGATGGCACTGATTGGGATGGACTGGACTAACCGTAGGGCCTCGTCTGCTAGCGATGATCGCAGGTAGTAGAATTTCTGTATGTTGGACAGAGCAGTGGACGAGTGCACCAACGATACGAACAAGTCGTGGAAATTTAGCCAGTGTTCAAGCTTGCCGTTGAACACCGGGAGTTTGACGTCCGGTAGTCGAACCTGCGATGCAGACAGTAGCGATTGTGGTGGTGCAGGATTGATTGGAGAGAGGGTTTCATTGAGCGGTGACTTGTTGTGTGCCAGAAGAAAACCTTTGATGCGGTAGTAGGCGGTCTCCAGCTTAGACCGCTCTTCGAGGAGGGTTTCCAGGGCAGCCTCGTCTAGGGTCTCAAGCTCGTTCTGGACTTCGTTGTAGTCTGCCCACAGCTTCGTAAGACGTTCAAGCCGCACGGGTACCTCGTCGGCCTGGGTTTCCTCGTCGTATCCATCGACGAATAGCTTGATAAGGTTGAGTGATGTAATAAGGCTCTTCTGCCGCACCTTGAGGGACTTCAGTTTGCGGTCGTTAGACATGATGACGTCACGAGAAGGATCTGTAAAGTATAGACCAGCGTAGCCCACACAAAACGGAAACTAGCGATATAGGAATTGCAATTACCTCCTAGAGGCAACTAATTTGCCTTGTATTGATTAGGACACGTTGTTCGAGAGCGGGATAATCTGATCGGAATCGGTTCCGGAAGGAGTGCTTCTTCGACGGAACGGTCGACTTCCAAGATGGCGGGTTCACTGTAGAACTTTCTGGGTTTCACTAGCAGCTTCACTCTGGTGGTTACTCACAGGCGCTGGACTGTCGGACTAGCGGAGATTCGACGCTATCCGGCTCGAAGGACCATTATGTCGAGAGCGCAGCGAGCAGCAACAGGACAGAATTGGCCGTTGGTTGATTCCCCAGTTGTCAAGCAGAACGGTTCTTGGCTTAGTGATGGCGGATTCAGTAAAACACTGCTACACACGCGTTACTTTACGAATAAACACTTTTTATTGAAAAACTGTATAAATCTTAACTTTATTACTATAAACTAAATAGTTCGATATTCTAATTTAATGATTGAAGTTCACTTTTGATTTATCAACTTTTTTCCGTATACACTTAATTAACTTCTCGTGATGGTGTCGAGATGGTGCTTTGCAGCAAGAAAGAGAGCGATATCGAAACGTCTATTGCTTTTATAGCGTAGTGTCCCGGAAGAAGGTTCTACGCCATGCTGAACTTCTAGATGCTTCTTTTGGGCCTTTATCGCTGTCGATGGATGTGGTGGGCATTGATTGATGGTGTTGTTATGGCTGACATATAGGTGGCGAACTTCTCTTTTCGTGTAATGCAGGGTATACACGAACAGCAGGGAATCGGGAGACTTCGAAATCCCAACCAAAGGATATGGACTTAGAACGCGGAGGAAGAACCGAGTCGGTCCTTGGAATGAAGTGGCTGCCGTTCGAGGATGTATTTGTCTACGCTTTCGGCCTGAGAGAGGACCTAATGTACGAACTTCAGGAAGCACACGTACCGACAAAACGAGAAGTGGCTCGAGTGGTAAAGAGTTTGTTCGACCCGCTTGGTTCTATCGCTTTCTTTCTCGTGCACGGAAAAATACTACTCCAAGAAATTTTGGCAAAAGGCACAGCATCGGATCAAGCGATACCAGACGACCTCAATGAACGGTGGCAGCCACGGCATAAATATTGTACACCGTGGGTGGCAGCAGTAGCCGAACTACTTTGAATCATTGCAACAGCTTGCTTGCGTCGTGTATTTCCGCCTGGAAGACGAAAACGGCATACAATTAAGACTAGCAGGAGCAAAAGTTAAAGTAGCTCAGTTGAAAACTCTCTCGATTCCCAGACAGGAGTTGAAAGCAGCGGTTATTGGTGTTCCGCTGTTAGACACCATTCAGAACCAACACACCTATCCAATTTGTCAGCCTTACTGTTGGAGTGATTCTGGGACCGTTTATTACGAAAAAATAATGAGGCACTACAAATGCATATTAAAATATACCATGTGTAGTGGAACCTTAAAAATGCGTAATAAATTCGGACAACACACATGGACAAACACAACGCTAAACATATATTTTGCCCTTGTTACCCTATTAGATAACAGTTTCCAATGACAGGACGACGAGGTTTCATTAATGTTGTTGGTCCATCAGTCAATCCTGTAATCGTATTTTCTCTGGCAGGTTACCTTTTGTTCGCCGCATTACTTGCTTTCATGGCTTGAGTTGTGTCTAGGAATTTCTTATCCTAAGGGGCATCTCATTTCGGGTTTCATCACTAGAGTTCTATGAGTCTGTGCCAGGGAAAGGTTTACGTCTCTAGTACTTAATCGCGGCCCGAAATTGCCTGAATGTTGGCTATCTAAATAAGATTGCGCACTTCATGGGCCTGTAATCTACCAGAATCCTATTAA